>NW_027287572.1:1165986-1388486 GCF_022747635.1 Hetaerina americana
CGCCCGTGGGCCCAAAGGACGAATATTGTACTTACATATGCTGCGGAGCCAGAGGTGAAGTGCTTGGGTCTGGTGTCGGATAAAGAATTGAAAAATGAAAATTCAGAGAATGCAGAAGTCATATCCATTGCGGTACGTTTCGTTTGTAAATTGAAATACTTTTTAAATTTGAATGGATTTTGGTGAGGGCGAGTGGAGTCAGTTCAATGGAGGAAATGCGTGGTGTGGCTCTCAGGGAGAAGTACTATTTGGTGGGCCGTGTTCGTAAGGGTTGGAGGCGTGGAGGGACGATCGTGGCCGTGGGAGCGATGGCTCTTTGATGGTTTGGGATGGAGTGGAAATGGCGGAGTAAGCGGTATTCGATATGATGCGAGGGCGGGGGAGTGACCGCGGGGTGAAGGTGTGTGGCGTGTCACGGTGGCGAATCGTTCAAGGGTGAGTCGATGCAGGAGACAATGGAGCGTCAATGGGCTATTTGTGTATTGTGTATTTTGAGCAACAAATAGAAGTGTGAGGATTAGGTGGAGCAAGAATGGATGGGCGAGAAGCATTCTCTGGGTCCAAATGTGGAGAGGGGAGAGCATGGCCGCACTTAGACGCGGTGGAACCTCACGCCTTGCTGAACGAAGGGGGAACGGAAGCTGAATAGACTGTGTGCCATTTTTAAAATATTGAAAGCTGACGGAGGCTGGAAAGAACTGAACGAGAGTGTAAATAAGCCATGTTATCTCGGCAGGAATGATCACCCGCTTAAAATCAAATACATGCCCCAAAGAACAAACACCGCCAAGTTTTCGTTCCTAAATATGGGAATCAAAGAGTGGAACCAGCTGCCTGATGAACTCTTTAAGCCCTTACCCAAAAGCATTAAATCATTTAGGCGTGAATGCAAAAGGTATACATGATGGGATTGTTAAATGCAATACGGTAGAAGGTGTATGGCTGTATCAAAATATATTGTTTTTTCTCTTTTTTTTATTTTGTAAGTCTACTATACGACTATTTAATGACACTGTGATATGTTTTAAGAATGACTACTGTTTGTTATATCATGTCATTGCCACCCGGCTTATCGCCTAACAGCAATGTATCCCAAATAATAATAATAATAACAAGAGGGTTCGTTTGACTGCCGCAATGCCTCAGCTACGTCGTGTTTTCTGTTTAACACGACGACGAATCACCCTTCGTCTGTCGTCGTGATTATCATGTCATGTTTTTGGACGCTAAACGTGTGAGGGAATGAGCCTCGGACAAAGGTCTCCAATGAAAAATCTAAATAATTCTTAATCTAAAAAAAACCTCTCCCTCTGTGACAGGCGCGCGGTCTAGCATACTGTTTCTCGCGTAATTGAATGCTAATGTTACCTCGATTCAAGTAAATGTAATTAAATGAACGGAAACGCAAAAGGTGGGATTGCTATGGGTAGGTTTCTTCTGTGAGAGGTGGGAATACCTCGCACCGAGCAGGACGAGGTCAGTGGAACACTCTGCCACGCAAAGAGGCGAATGGGGAGGGGGGAAATGGCGAGGGAAATCGTTAGGGTCCGCCGCGAAGCCGGTTATCTGCACTAGATCACCCGCGATCAACGGGGGGAGGAGGTTTCGCTTCGGCCGCCCTAGGAGGCATCATCGCCCGACACTCAAAACGAGCAAAGCCGACGCTTCGGTGACAATCGCCGAATCGAAAGCCGGGAGTGAGAGTCAACATGTCGTAAATCATGAGATAATTCTGACATAAAAGCCTTGAACAAATTAAGATACGAAGACTAAAGGATAAGGCACATTTTCAGGAAAATTATGGGTCAATGGAGAAGGATGAAAATTAAAATAAAGTGAGAGAAAAATAACGAATTAGTACTTCTCATGGTAGGGGAAGAAATGGAGTAGCTAGGGAAGGGAAGGGGGAGGGGAGGAGAAGAGAGAAGCCGCATTGAAAGAGGAGAGGCAGGCAGTGTGCGATAGTGAAGAATCGTCGATCCTAGGGCAGGGTGGCATGAGTTCTGTCGTCATAGGCTAGTCTCTTTTGAAGTGTAGCGCTGGAGAGTGTGTATGGTCACTGCCATTCCACCTTCACTGGCACAGTTCATCGAATACGCTTTTATTGCTCTTCAGTTTATCTCGTCAAAGCTATTTCCACGGCCACAGCTGCCGCCCACCATGGCCTCGCCACGGATTACGGGGTAATGCGGTATTTAGGCGAACCCTAGGGCAACGGGACTAGTGGGCAAGAACTTCACCAAAGAGACCTGCTCCATTTTGCGTAACGAAATATGTTCTGTAAGTCAAGGGACTTACATTCCACGAGGTTCTCTACTTCAAATAAACTAGTTTATCGTCACCTCATTTTAGATCTCTAGGCCCCTTCACCGTGCGCCATCGAATTTGGCAATCGAGCCAAATGCCAGAGGACAACACTTAGCACTTGGGCGGTGGTGTTCCGAAGGAGGCCTCGATAGAGAAATTGCTCTTCGACATCCCCTCGTTTCCGGGGTGCCCTTATTTCGGGCTAGCTCACCCCCGAGAGGCACCGCTCACGCGAGGGACGTCGCGAGCCGCGTGTCGTACTCGAAGCGACAACAGCGGGCTAGCGAGGGAGGGAGGGAGGGAAGTGCACTTCTTCCTATAAATAGACGGGGATTCGGCCCACTCCCGCTCCTAAGGGGTTGCGCGGTGGATCAGCGACGGGGGGCTATTTAACGAAGTATATGCGGGACAGTAGTTGCGAAATACGACCTACTCCTTAGAATCCGCGACCGACAAGAACTACAGAAGTGAATCCTTGTCGCTGGCGCAGATATATTGGTGCAGATATACGAGGCCTGTCCAGAAAATTAAATCCGTTGTGCTGTAAAAAATACACCGGAATAGATACAGAAAACTTATTATTTTCATCCCAAAACTGCATATCTCTACCGTTTATACGAATTTGCCGAACAAATTTAAACATTTGTCATATCTTTGAACTAGCTTTCGAATTCCTTCTGCATTAAATTCTGCCGCCTGCGATCGCAGCCAACCGATGGACGTGATTTCTCGAAGTTCCTCTTCGAGACGAGCACAATACGTACGTGGTGGCACAGCTATTTAGACGTGTTTCCATGCAAGAGGAGTCGGAGAAATCTCTTTCTAAAGATCTCAGATATCGTATGACCATTGTCTTCAAGAACGTTTTCGTCAATATTCAGGCGCAGTTCATTGTTCACCGCAAACTGATGGCCATTTCTGTCATCATCACCATCATGGACATTCACGTTCACTCTTAAGCCAAAGAATACACTGAAGCCCAACTCTCACTCTCACTCATCACATTTGGTCCGCACGGAGCACATATTTCCCGATGATGAATGTCAGCAGCATTGAAGTTTTTCGATCGGTAAAACCTTAACACTCAACGAACTTCACATTTGGGGAGAATTTCAATTCTGTTATTTATTTTGACTCACTGTTGTAAAGAAAGGACTATTTCTGTGCAAAGAATTGCAATACCTATGGCAGAGAGTGCGTTTAGAATTTTAGGAGAAAAACATAAGGTTCCCAGGCGCAGGGTAGTCCGATGCAGATATGAGAAGAATGGAAACATTGAAATAGATAAAGAGGAAGCGAATAGGTGCGGGACACTTAATGGAAGGACATGATGTAGTCGAGAAAAATCCGAAGAAGGCAGAAAAAGTGAATGCAGGACATTCAGAGTGACGATGGAATATCGAAGGAGACTGTGACAAAGGGAAAGAGGAAGTGAAGATTGGAGGCATATCGGACGGAATGAGGGGGTTGGGTGGTATGTGTTCAAGTCACGCTAAATATGATTATGCAGGGGCTGGAGTATTTAGTGCCTCCTTGGACGGTGTTCACAACTCGACAGTCTCTGCAGCCATTGAACAGCCTAACAAACCGGCAGACTACCTTCATGGATATGTTTGCATGCGATTGCTTCATGTGTTGGTACAATTCCATTAATATTTCTTTCTCGAGCGTCTCATTTTTTCCCCCTAACACTCGACCGCTAAAAACAAGACCGCGAGGCTGACCCGGATCGCAGCTGCGAAATTCGACGTATGAAAACAAAGGAAATATGAGCGCGCGCATAAAACGATTTAAAGTGTTTTCTACGGGTCACGGCGGGGAGGAATGTAGAACCGAATCGGTGAATGGCAAAAGAGCAAGGGGGGGGTGGTTCTGTGGGTTCAGACGGGAATAGCTTCGTGAATCTAGACCACTCAACTCCCACGCAGTTCTTTAAAACAAAAAAATAAATATTTTGAAGTCAAATGGACAACTTGGAGATGCGATATTATGTATTATTTTACTTGGAATCCAAAAATTAATATATTTCAACAGGAAATACATTTTGTGCCTAGGTTCAGCCCCCAGAAATAACTGTACAGCGCGAGTAATATCTATGATTTCCTAATTTTAAAAAATATAACCTAATTATAAAATAATATCTTCCATCAATATTTCATTCAAGAAAGGATTGTGAACAGCACAAAACCAATTGAGGAAATAAAAGACCCAGTCATGTCTGACGCCATTACATCAAACCTGAAACAGCGTCTTCGCGTTCACTTCATAATGAAGACCATTGGAACCCGCATGGAGAGGAAGTTGTCAGTGGAATGCGTATGTGGAATCAGTCTATTCAATGGACGATTAGTCTATTTTCATTGCCTTTCTCCCTTCTCTATTGTATTCCTCCTTTATCACACACGATGGAAAAATCAATCCGTCGATAACCTTCTGCCGAATCTTTTATACAGTTTCTCAACAAAATGTTCGAGTATTCCGCTCCTGTTCTTCGCATATCTCGCCGTGGTTCAACCTGCATGACACATTCACATAGCATACCATGTGCCCTGCGCGTAGCCCACCATCGGTGTATGCCTGATACTCTTGTTTTTCCCGCCTTTCACTGATCTCCCGACCGCACCGCCGCATGTACACTCTCCTCACACCCAATCCAACAAATAGTCCCTCCGCTCTGCAGGAGGCCGTAGGAGATCAGACATTCATCCAATGACTTCTTTCACTACATTCCACTCTCTCAAACTATTCGGTATCGGGTCGGCGAGGAGACTAGCGCCCATGAAGGGCCGAGTTCGAATTCCGGAGGTGGAGGGGTTTTTCCCGATTCTTGCTTGGGTTGCCAGTGGAGATCGGTTCAAGTTGACGATGCTGTCCGTTGTATGGGACGTTTAAACTGTTGGCCCCTTGGAGCCTATTGTCGAGAGTGCGCTAATACCGAAGAAAAGTTTCCCTTCCTCTTATTCCCTGCATATCCGACCTCGACCAAACCACCTGCTTAAAATGATTCAGCCACCGGTCGCATCCCTATCTACCGTTACCACTGGTAATCTCTCAGTTAAACGTACCGTCGTTCAACAATCTTATTTTCGGTCAAGATCACCAAATATGCGAGGCAAGCATCTTCTTCACCTGTCTGCGGTTTTCGGTCCGTGGCACGCAAATAAGCCGAATACGTGCCACAATGACTTGCTGCGCAAATGTGACACTATAATTATCTACGTCCTAAAATACCAAAAGCACGGATCGTCCACGTGAAATTTTAACCCCATAGATGACCTTCAATGAATGCTCGAGCAAGACGAACGTTTCCTGGAACTGATTTCCTCCACTGGCCAATATATCTCCCCTTTGCCACATCAGTATGTAATAATGACGAAAACCTGCCGACTACACCTCTCCACAATTCACAAAACAATGCTTTACGGTTAACTTAACAATTTAAGGAACCGTCCACCAAACAGGTCCATGTTTTTTTACAATATATTTAAAAAAAATAGTTTTTTAAACACATAAATCCCGGTTTCCAAAAATAGGTGACCGTCGATCAACTTCAGGGGAAACAAATAAAGGGGCTGGTTGTAAACTAAATATCCTGTACTTCGCATTAAATGCGGAACCACTACAGAAACGTATGTACATGTACTCAAGAATTCATTGTCATAGGAAAAATAATTGAAGAATATTTTTTATTTAAAATACTATTGACTATGTGTATCATTGGAATATTGTTTCCATGAAAGATACACATAACATATCATAAAATTCGCAATACAGAAAAATGTCTCAAGAATTAAGACGAAAAAGTTGTGAAATATCAATTGAAAAATGTATTGCAAGAAAACTACACGTGGACATATCGTCCGCTTCAAATAGAATCCGCGATTGATGCATGTGTGTGTGTGTATGTGTGTGTGTGTGTGTATGTATGTATATATATATATATATATATATATATATATATATATATATATATATATATATATATATATATATATATTTCGATACTTCCAAGTAACTTAGCCGCGCGGCAGATGTCAGGAGTTTCGACCATGAATGATAATAATGTACTGAATAATGAGAACCATAATAACAATGGGATGAAACATTGTCGAATAGGTGATATAACTAAACTTTATAAAAGATCTCCGTTAGCCCCGAGGGACTAGTTTTTAGGTGTTTGGTGGCTGATAGAAATACTTCTAATCAGAGCCGAGTCCCGATTCGAGCCTTAGCGAAGGGCAGAAGGAGAAGGACGGAGCACTTGAGACGGGAATTCGCACATGACCTGACCTGATGCACCGACTTGGCTGACCTGACCTGCACCTGGACCTGCACCTTTCTGAGTGGAAGGAAAGGAAGACCTGGCCTGGCGATATACCTACTGAAATTTTGACGTACGCCTCCCTTGGATTATTCTACTGGATACTTCTAACCCTGGTTGCTGACATCATTTAATAATCGAGGGACTGCGAAGCAAGGCGCCCGGGGCACCCAATATGGACATCGTGCCGCTGCCGGCGGACATTAGAAGAACTCTTCTCGACCAGCAGCCGGAAAATACTTCTTCAAACCCTATTCATCCTGTCGGCGTTCTAAATATGGACGTTCCCATGCATCAGAACGGGCCGTCTGCCCCTGCAGCGAAATTCAACGACGACTGGCGACACGTCAAGGATCCCAGAGGAGCCGCGAAGAGTAGCGTACGATTCCTCTCCATTGAAGAAGCAACTAATAAGCGCCCGGTATGCACGAGTAATAAATACTTACCGCTCGTGACGGACCCGGACACGGAAATCTCTTCTGCTCCCGTGGCGATGGAGGCTGAAAATTCATCTGCACCATCTAGATCCCCGGCAAGCCGAAAAAAGGAACCACCCACCCCCCCCCCCCCCCCCCGGCACTCATCATATACGATGTAGTAGACCACGCGGCCTTGCTGAAACTTGTCCGATCCAAGGCAACGGACAAGTCCTTTACTGCAATCCACACAGCCGACTCGACGAGACTTCAACTAAAGACTGCGGCTGATTATGCGGCCGTAAATCAGCTGTTGGTGCAGTCAAATGCACAATTCTCGACCTGGGGCCCGAAATTGCAACGAGCCAATTTCTACGCGGTTCGTGGGCTTCCGTCCACCTACCCAGTTGAGCTACTGAAAGAGGATATTGACGCCATGGGGATTTCGGTGGAACGGGTGCATCTGGTGCGGCAGGGAACCTTCTTCCTTGTCGTTGTCAAGGAGAACCCTGAATGGCAAACCAAATAAATGCTTGCCATAAGATACATCGGCAATTCCCGCAAAATATCAGCACAGGGAGCCACAAATGTGTTGCCGGTGCACCCGCTTCGGACACGCAACTTCCAACTACACGGCAACCCCGCGATGCTACAAGTGTGCTGGTGCACATGAAGGCATCCAATGTCCGGACAAGGAAAGGAAGAAGACTTGTTGCTGTAACTGCGGAGGAAACCATCCTGCATTTTTCAGGACCTGCCCTGTCTACGCCAAACAGAAGGAGATGAAGATGGCTAGCCTCCGGAGGAAAGGCGCACCAACCCAGGGGGAGAAGAACACCACCGCTTAAACAGAGATGCCTTCTCATCAGCAGAAGACGCTTGGTACCTTCAACGCGTGGAAGCCGGGACACCCAACCAACGCAACCCAACGTCCGACCAAGTGCAAGCACCTTAACTTTCCTCCACTCTCGACGCCGGGTCCGGTCACCAGGGAGACGGCGGAAGAAATAAAAATTCCTCTCCTCCAGAAGAGGCGGGCTGCAGACTCGCGGATGCCGACTCCAACTTTGGCTACATCCCTCTCTTCCATCCTAGAAGCATTGACGTCCTCTGATGCGCTATTGCAACAACAGCTGCAAGCTTTAACTGTCGCCCTTACCGCTATTTTCCCAACCCAAAATGGACCATAGGCGAGAATCAAATAAATCTATCATCCTAGCCACATGAAATGTCGGCGGCGCTTTGAAGGTCGGCGGCGCTTTGAAGCGAAAGACCCCTGAATTGCTTGCCTTTCTACGGAAGGCAAGAATCTCAATCGTCTGTCTGCAAGAGACTCATCTCCGTCCCGAAACTTCATATGTTGCTCTAGGCTATGTAGTTTACCAAATTGACCGGCAGACAAGAGGAGGGAGCACGGCGGTCCTCGTTGCGCTTGACCTGGTTGCGAGAAAAATTGACCTACCAGCTCGACTGCATCTAGAGGCGACAGCAGTTGAAGTATATACTTCACTCGGCTCTCTCACAGTGGGGTCACTATATCTCCCCCCAAAACGTCCTCTAGCCACACGGGACTTCGAAGTCATCTTCTACGGGTCACGGCCGTCGCTTTTTCTCGGGGATCTAAATGCAAAGAATGCTGCATGGCATTCAATTACACCGAGCCCTCGGGGTGAAGCGCTGCTCACATGGACTAAGAACAACGGAGTACGCGTCGCGGGTCCACATGGGCCAACGCATCAGCACCACGGCAGGAGCGAAGACGTCTTAGATATTGCGCTACACCGTAGGCTCACGAGTTCGCTTTCTCTCGTGGCGACACCGACGTTGGGCAGCGACCACTACCCAGTATGCGCCTATCTGGGATGCTGCCCAACGTTACTTCCCCCACGGCAGGTGCGATGCCTGGATAAAACAGACTGGGCAGGTTACAGGCAGATCCTGTCCGACATTTTACCGGAACAGCCGCCTCAACTGACGTCACAAGTTATGCCGGATGAATACGCTTCTGTCTTAACGGCTGGCTTGGACCAAGCGTAACAGAACACCGTGCCAATAAAAGTGACCCGGCGGTCTGGACATCTGACGCTGCCGCATTCCATCCTTCGCCGCATCCGCGAAAGAAATCGGCTTCGACGACGATTTCAAAGAACCAAATGTCCCGCGGATGGGGCACGGTTTAGAAGAAAACGATCCGAAGTGAGGCAGCTCATCGAGGACCACAGGCAGACGACGTGGGAAAGGAAGGCTGCTTCCCTCCGAACCGAAGATGGGAGCATCTGGAGAACGGCATCTTCTCTTCGCCACAACATTTGGATCGACCAACCGATCGACTAACCTGGTGGCCCTCTAACACGGAAGAGGAAAAGGCTGAATTTGCAACAACTATGCTGGAGGCCACTTTCACGTCGACACCGGATTCAACGGTACCAGATGATCCTAGTGACTTTCCTGAAGAGGATGAAGCAACGGATGAGGGCACCATGACGGTAACGAAGGTTACTGAAAACGACCTGAGAGCAGCCCTTGGACGACTACCCTCCAAGAAAGCACCAGGAGAGGACAACATCCCGAACGAGGCCCTTCGACAGATGCCTGTCTCGCTCGCAACTCACCTTATTACGCTCTTTACGGCCTGCATCTCCATGGGACATTTTCCGGCCATCTGGAAATCGGCAAAAGTAATTCTATTGCCGAAGCCGCCGAAGTCCGCTCGGAACGTAGAGAACTACCGCCCGATCGCCCTGCTAGCGACCCTGGGAAAGCTGCTCGAGAGGGTACTGCTGCCACATCTCCTGAAGCACATCGCGGCCCACTCAATCTTGCCGGCATCATAGTACGGTTTTCGAGAGGAACACTCCACCACACACCAGCTCGTCCGTCTCGTGGAACAGGTGACGGCCGGATTCAATCGGCGATGCTGCTCAACGGCGGCGTTCTTTGACATCAGGAAAGCCTGCGACCGGGTATGGCACGCTGGCCTCAGACGAAAACTTGCAAAACAGCGGTTTCCAAATTGGCAGCGCCGCTTGCTAACATCATACGTGACAGGAAGGACTTTCCGTGTCGCCTGGGGACGCGCGCTGTCACAGCCGAAACAGGTCCACGCAGGTGTGCCGCAAGGATCGGTGATCGGACCGATACTTTTTAATCTATTCACGGCGGACCTCCCGGTGGACCATGGACGACATACCATGGTTGCCCTGTATGCGGATGACGCAGCAATAGTGACCACTTCGCGGAGAGCACACATGGCGGCAACATACCTGCAGCGAGCAGTAAACAACCTGCTGGAGTGGTACGCCCTGTGGCGAATCAGCGTCAACAACGCAAAGACGCAGACGGTTCTTTTTTTAACCTGGCGGACTGCGAGAACCTGGAGAAATCCTCGTGGGCACCGAGGAGGCGCCATGGAAGGAAGAGGTGACCTATCTAGGCGTCATACTGGATAAAAGACTTGACATTCAAAAGTCACGCCCTTGCTGCCACCAGGAAGGCAAGAGGAACACGACTGCAACTCTCGCCGCTGCTGCGTTCACCGTCCCTCTCTATCAAGACAAAGACGTATCTGTACGTGGCGGCAATTCGCCCCCTCTTGATGTACGCTTCACAGGCATGGAGTGGCAGAATGACTCCGACGGCCTTCCACCACTTGGAGGTGACGGAAAGAGGGGCACTCAACAGTGTACTTGGGCTTGGCTGGAACTATGCCGCAGAAATTCTCCACGCCTTAACTGAAACTGCACCCATCGGAGATGTCATCAAGACTCGCGCGACGGCCTTTTAGGAGGAGCTTGAAGGCAAAAAAGAAGAGCACTTGCGGTCGATCGGCGGCTTAAAACCTGTCTCCTGGGAAAGGCACAAACGCCCAAGAGCAGCAACGGGACGGGACGACGACCAACCACCATTGAAAAGGAAAAGGAGTTGATTGGACCCGCCTTCATTGACGGGATAAGAAGCCGAAAACACAGCAGCTGAATTATTAAATCATCGGGCAGCTGCAAGCCAAGCATCAAGAGGGAACGTTTTGGCAAAAAGAAGACGAGGAGGACGGGAATTCAATCGATTCTAAACTAAGATTTTTTTTCAACAAATTTGAATTGGAAATCGATCCACGGTGAAGATGAGAATCGATCGTCGGAAGGAATTAAACGGCGGCCATGGAAAATATTTGAATTTACCGTTGCCCTGATGTGTATCGATGATACAGACTACGTCTCCTATTCAACGATTCCTTGAATCTGCGTGCATTCCTCCGAACATCTCCGATTTGAATTAATTCCCACCTTCTGGGAAGGAAATATGAGTTGCTTTTGTCGAAAACATTTTTAGAAATTAAAGAATCCAAAACTACATGAATATCGAGGACCACGCGCTAACGGAACATTTCTCATCATTAATTTCATAAGATTCACATCTTTTTTGCGACTTCTAACAACAAAGTTAGACCCGATGTTTATATGACTCCCTAGAATTTGACTATATTTTACTAAATTTGGAAATATATGGCGGATAATGCTATTCTAATATGTTTTTAATGGAGTTACAGGTGGGTTTTATAAATCCAGATCAATGCCATTCCGATACGTGCACGCATGGTACTAATGACAGCAATTCACGGATTATGGACCCATGGCTCTCCGACCTTGCGCATAATAAAATAAGTGAGAATATTTATGGAGTGAAAACATGTGCAAAAGTTAGCTATGATTCTATTTGATTTTTCGATCAATACTTCTTTTGGAATAAATCATAACTATAGCTCCGTGAGACCACCAGAACTTGGCTTTGAACCCTTTTCGAACTAAGCAAACTGCTCGGATAGCTGACATTCACCAAAATAGAACAAAGCGTTCACGATGAACCCCCATATCACACCATACTCGCAAAATCTCGATAAGTAAATGATGTCAAGCTATCAAGTGTGATCCTTGAACACTTGGTTATTAGCCAATCTTTTCACGAAGGATATCGGAGGAATTATTGGCGCAACCCGCCATTTTGCCCTGGGATGCGGTCCAAACGGAAATCCGAATAGGATGGGGCATTTTCGCGCAACCATCCCACGACTGCATAACAGTTTGCCGATAGAATTTCAATCTCGCTGGCTGGTCCAGGGGCGCGTTGGCAGGGATACTCGAAGCAAGAAGAGGAGGAACAAACGACGGCGCTCGAGGCGAAATTCCTGTGAAACTAATAGCAAATATTGGCGTGGGCACTCGCTTGAAACTAAATTATTCGATTTATGAGAGAGTGTGGTCAAAAATGCTTCCTCGTTCGCGGCACACGTCGAGGGAGGGTAAATCTCTTTGGGTGACCATTGACGAGGGCGTGGCGGGGTGGCAGGGTGGCGTGGCGGAGAGGAGGGAAGTGAGGGTGGCGACCGTCTCTCGCAAGCGTCCAGCTTTAAGTCTTTTTGTTTCACATATTAAATCTAATAAGCATGAAAGACCATTCACTCATCTTTCACACCTCACTACTTCTTGAACTTACAACTTAGAAGTTTTTCAGGAATAATCCTTTGGCAAAGAAAATCATTGAAAACATTTTTTGAAAAGATCCACTAAAATTTGGGTTCTATTATAATTTAAATTCGAGTTATTTTCGCTCATTTGGATTTTGATACATCGTAGTATTATCTTAACATGCCGGGAAAAGGGTTATTCTATGCAAGTAAAAAATGCAGTTTCAATTTGACTAACCTATTGGTTTGTCCAAACCGTCAAACCCAAAGATGACGTCGTGTTAAGGGCTGACTCCCAGTGTCGCCCCTGCTCGTCTCCTTCTCAGCCCGTCCCTACGAGCACCCACGCGCCACTCCACTCCCAACAGAGCGACCAACGCCACAGAAAGTTTCCCGATGGTGGCTCATTATAATTGGTTACTTGAGGTGGGACTTCCTGGAATCCATCTATTTTATAATAAAAACTATAACCATGCAAATCCACCGTATTCAATTTGGACACGACCCAGGTTTTGACGTTCGGCGTCATCATCACGTCTGTTTAACATTATTTACTGACAACTCAGTGAAGACCAAATGTGTTTTTAACCAACTTTCATCGAAAAAGTGGAAAAATGCGAAGTAATTTCTTTGGTGAAGTAATTTATTCATTGGTTGCAATAGGATATCTTTTACTACAACATTTTTACTGTCAAAAAGAAACTTTAGATTGCTATTTTGTGGGTGATTTAGAAATCTCCATATTAGTGTATAATACAAGTTTTGCGCCAATAATTTTTAATGCGTTTAAGGATACAGGTCGAAGCCGAATGAAAAAAGTTAAATATAGAAGGTCAGCAGTCACACGCGATGCGCTCAACACTTTTTGTCGCGGTATCGAAATACGTAAAAGTTTGCTAGCAAAAACTGACACTGAAATACGATGGTGGTTTTTTTAAATGTACAAAAATCAAGACCAAAAGGTTATAAATTGCGAGTTGCTTTCATGTGAGTTTTGCTGCTCGAAGTACATTGATGAACTTTAGTTAAAAACTCATCGGAAAATGGAGTACCTTAATGAGTTTTAGGATTTCTTGCGGTCGTGCGTGTGAAGAGGAAACCTCAGAAGCAACTTCTTTCGCCCTTGGCGAAAGGGCGGAAGGGAAGTTTCCCTTTCATCCGAGGACGCGTGGAGATCCGGCCGGGCACATCCGCCTCAGGCAAGATGGAGGGCGCCCAGGGACTGATCCTCCACAGTGGTACCTGACAAGGAAGGCAAATCCTTGCTCGCCCGGCAGCCTTAATTTGCGCGGATGCTCTTCCCAAACTTCCCTTCATTTCACATGCAGGAAAAGTGAAATTGCCGTCGTCCCATTCAATTGCATTGCGAAGCGTTTCCTTGTCGACCACTAACATCGAGCATTTCGAAGGAATGCACCACACGTAAAAATGAGATGTGGTCCACGGATTAAACACAGACGGAGAATATGACGTAGATGACAAGACCCAGGATAACTCGATGGTTAAAAAGAAAGGGTATTAAGCGAATCGCCGTCGAATACGGCCGTGGGGGTGGGCAAAATTCCTGCGGGGCTACTTTAAAAGGTTTAGAGAAAAGTGGGAGGAAGAGTTTTCATGGACTGCTTCGTAGCATTTATGAGAGAGGAATCCAACCGGAAGACTTGGTGAGATCAGGGTTAATTCCTATTCCAAAAAAGGGAAAGGCAGCGACACGTGAATACTAGAGAACATTAAGTTGAATTTCGAACGCAGGCGAAGCGGTCCTCGGTCATCAAGTCTGGATTCGAATGCAGGAAGCTTCCTCATAGAGGACACCAAACGCATGGAAATGTTCACCATCGGCGAAGACAGCTACAAAACCATTTTCCCTCACACGCGTGCTAGACATGCTAGAAATGAAAGCACTCGACAGCCAACGTGCCTTGCCGATGAAAGCCTCCTCTCCCCCTCTTCTTGCTTGAAAAAAGGGGATTGTGGGGAAGGAGGGGGTCCGTGGGAGGCACTGGTGCCACACCGCCTAATTCCCTTCCTGACGCCTCCACTCACTCAGAAATACACCTTCCCCCTGGGCTCCCCTTCGCGTCCTTAAGTTAAGCGACCTCGGGGAAAAAATCTTCACCGAACTACTTCCTTCGCGCGCCCTCTTTCGCCGGAAATCGTTATCCTTTTACGCCCCTGCCGTCGAGGAAGGGGGAAATATTATGTCGCGGGGTGCCCACACGAAAAGTAATCAACAAAATCGTCTTCGTTCTCGCAGGAGGAAGAAGACGATTTTGTTGATTTCATTCATGCGAGGAAAACTTCAGTTCCCTCGTGGTTTCCGGGGCTGCCGCTGGCACGTGCACGCCACGAGCAAAGGGCGCGTCGAGTGACCAGCGCTCGCGGTGAGAAGGTGCGATGAGCGAACGGCCAGCTTTAAACGTGCCTACGGTTTCGAAGCGAATATATATTGATGGCAATGGCGAGGTCCACCGACAAAGAGCGCAACTTCGAAGAAAGGAACGCCCCCCCCCCCTGTTCGGTGTCAAATAGCCACTTCCTGACTTCTGTCGACAATTCAGTGATGAGACTATCCTCTCGCGACGTCATCCCATAACGAACATAATCAATAGCATCAGGCGATACCCTGCAAACGTTATATATCTACAACAAAAATATCTTACGATAATTAGAATAATTTAAAATCACTCGGCTTATTTTCCGACTTCCCTCCGATTCCCATTTCAGGGTTGATAATCGCACACGGTTTCAAAACATTCGACGGTTGAATAAATGAAGATTGAAAATTTACTGATACGCCGTAATTCTGTAACTATTAATGCTAATGGCTGAAATATTACGAATATATGAATTGATTTATTATTAATTGAGATTCATATTTCTTCAAACTTCTTGCATTTCGAATGAAAAATTTAAGGAGAGGATTTATTTGACATTAATTCCACGTCATTTAAACGCGTCGTACATTTGGGACACCGCGGACGGAGAAGCTGATCTTCGCATTAAAGAACTTACAAAGATTCTTCGTAAAAACCCGTTGTCAATGAACATGAAGGTCGGTATTATTTCAAGGTAAACTGCTTAAAAGTATTTTACTTAATAACGTTTGAAAAATGAAGCGAGGTGAGCCTAGCAAATTAGAAAATGGGATGCTAAAAATATAATGATATAAAATAAAAATATTATTTAATTCGAGGATAGAAACTCGACTGACTTATAAATTCTAGAGCTATCTTATTTAATATGAGGAGATTTTTTCCCTTAACATCCTAAAATCCTTACCCAATTAAGCCACCAATATAGAGGTAAGAACTCGTGAACTCGTTAGGTATTTATTCTCTGCCTTTCACTGTCTCCTCGGGGGAGAGAGTGTTTTGCGTTGTATGTTCATGTGGTGGTGGAGTTTCGCATTCTTGCTTGTTGTTGGATGGCTTTAGAGCTGCATCCTGGGGTGCAGTTGTTTGCTGGTTTGAGGTTCATATTTTTGCATTAGTATTGGATGAAGCGTGTATTGCATGAGTGTGTGCGCTGCCGTAGGTGTAGTTTTCCATGTTCTTGTCTTTCCATGTGGTATTGTTCCTTTTTACGGGTGGTGACTTAACACCCACCACCACACGCCCTTGCGGCGGCATGCGGGGTATTATGTGGATGTAGATGAATCCGCATATATACTAGCTTTCCGTTCTTTTAAAATTCCCACCCTTAATAGCCAACTTTCATTCCCCTCCCAGCTTTCCCTGCACCTTCCCCTTGCCCTATCCAGACAAATAACTTCTCTCCGAAACAAATCACTCTCACTTGAAAAAGGCCTCGGAGGAGGCCGAAAGATCCAAACAATCTACTATTTGAGTGCCCTTTTAAGTGTTATTTCTTATATTTATGTTCTATTGTGCCGTTCATTTATATATATATATATATATATATATATATATATATATATATATATCTCGAAATGTATATATATATGTATACAAATATGTGTGTGTATATATATATCTATATATATATCCCTCCCCGGACTACAACCTTGAAGTGGTGGAAGGCCTTGTGGGTTCCTGGGTTCCGATGACCCCTAGGCCTGTACTAGCAGGAGTAATAATAATTGCTCCTGGTAGGATCACCAATGCCAGATAGGTCAAAGGTTAGATCTTCATTTCGACAGCTGCCATCCTCCTCACACAAAGCGCTCCATCCCATTCTCAATCTCTATCCGTGGCTTCCGTCTCTGCAACAACACCCCCTCCCAACAGAAATACTTGGACCAGTTGCATGAATCCCTCAGAAAATGTGGGTACCCTGAAAAACTGCTAAACAGTAAAATCCTCAAACCGTCAACCCAATACACTCCCCTCCCCAAACCAAACCGCCCAAAATGCCCTAATCTTATCACCACTTTCTTCCCCGGAACACACAAAATGAAACATCTAATCCGTGACCTCTTCCCAATTATCAATAACACTCAGTCCACATCACTTTTATTCCCACACTATCCCTCTGTTTCGTTTAAACGCCCGTCGAACCTGCGAGACATCTTTAAGTCCACAAATCCAACTTCAAGCACCCCCGTCTCTCCCCCGCCCCTATCCGCACCATGCAACCGCCCACGCTGCAAATGCTGTCATCTTTTAAGACCCTCCCCCTCACTCAGCACCAACTCCCAACCACTCGCCACCTGTACCTCAAAAAATATTATATATCGCCTCTCCTGTAACTTCTGCCCTGCCTCCTACGTGGGCGAATGCACGACCGCACTTTCCCTCCGCATGAATAACCACCGATACTCCACCAAATCTCCCACCTTTCTTAATTATCCCATCCCTACTCACACCGCTTCCCACAACCAATCTTTTGACGACTGCTTCTCTGTTTCGGTGATTGAAATCCTTCCCAAATCTGCGAGTATAATAGAGGTGAGAACCCGCGAGATGGCGCATATCTGGGTGGCCCAATCATTCAAACCGCCCGGGCTGAACCAAGCCCACTGAATGCATCAATTGGCTGCCTACATATCCCCCCCACCCCCTTGTTCATTTCCTATTGGTCCCTTTACCTCTCCTTCCCCCACCTCTCCCCCGCACATCCTCTCCGCTCTTCCCCGAGAACGCCATTCTGAAGACCACAGCCGTGCTGTCGAAACGTAAAATAACAAATTGTGAGTGTCCTTTCTTTGTGTCTCTATATTCTAAAAATCTACATCTGTGTTTTTATATACTCGTATATATATATATATATATATATATATATATATATATATATATATATATATATAAACACACACACACACCTGTATGTATATATACATATATGTGCGTATCTGCGCACACATATTAATGAAAGTACTACAAAATCAGAAAGAAATCTGAAGCATCTGATCGCTCACAAAATTTCATATTATCAAAAATTTCCATCTCAATCCTTTCTATATTCAGAGGCGCCAGGCCCTCCATTTTTTGCATTTTTGAATGTTGAAAACAATAACTGTCGTCAAGGGCAACATTTAATGGCTCTCTCCCTCTGGTTTCGTCGTTTCGTTCGAATGCTAAAAAAATTCCTCCCCAAACGAATCCCTCCCTGCCTCACGTATGCATCCACGGCCTCCGGCACACTGCGACCGATCATTTGAGAACCTCGGCGGTTTTGCATCGTAAATCCGCCTCCGGCCGTTCGCGCGTGTAGCTTGAACAGTTATGCTGCCCGTAATTGCAACTTCGGGAGGCTCAAAAATATTACGGAAAAATGATGGAGGCAAGAGGGGAGGGTATTTAATCGGATCGAAGTAGAAATATGGTCGATGTGGAGTTTGGAGGCGAGGTTATTATGCAGGGGGAGAGGGCATATGCGAAACGGCCGTCTCCAGTGAAATAGGCCTGAAGGGCTTGAAGTTCGTGAGGCGATCAGCGGGGAGAGCCTCAGCGGCCGGGGGTTGGGGGTGGGGGGAAGGGGATAGGGCGAGGGGCTTGCTTTTCGAACGGAACAGAGCCGTGGCTGGACGTAACCTCGAGCTCAAAATTCACCGTAGCATCTCGAAATATATTTGGAGAGACAAATATCGTCTCCAGAACGATATGATCATCTGGGGACGGAAGGAAATTTGTGGTTTTGTACGTTGCGGAAACTTGGTCACCGAAGCAGGATAATAGCCGTAGATTCGAGGCCTTTGAAATGTGGGTGTGGAGAAGGATGGAGAAGGTGAAGTGGGCAGAAATGAAAACAAATGAGGAAGAAAGGGGAGGAGTGGGGATTGTGGGGATTAATGGATGAAGGTTGTATTGACCTGCAGTGGGATGCTGAAGACTGTAATAGGGGGATAGAGAATATTGGGCAAGCGAGGAACGAGAAGGAATAGGATTGGGAATTTCGTCGGAATGAAGGAAGATGTAAGCGGAATTACGAACTATACCTTGATCAAAAAGTTCCCGGAATAACCACCGTGTGGCGCTCCCATCGTTCCGATTTGAGTTCTGTTTTTTTTGTTAAATTGGTACATCTGTTGTTGATATTCCCTTTAAATCTTAGTGTCATAACTTGACATTTGCAAAAGTTACGTAGCCAAGAGTACATCTATCTCTGTGTGTGTTGGCGATTTTTTACAATTTCAGAAATGGATTTAAATTTGCAACAACGAACTTGTATTAAATTTTGCGTAAAAAACGGATTTAGTGGCGCACGGACGTTGGAAATGTTGGAAAAGTGTTTCGGCAACGATTCTCTAAAAAAAACGGTCGTTTACCAGTGGCACGAGCGGTTCAGAAGTGGTCGTGAGTCAATCGAAGATGATGAACGCAGTGGCAGACCATCGACATCGAAAGTCGGTGAAAAAATTGATAAAGTAAAAGAAATGTTGGTCAATAACCGCAAATTAACCATCAGAGAAATGGCGGAGGACTTGAACATTGCCTATGGATCCGCCCAAGACATTGTGGTTAATGATTTGGGTTTCCGTCGTGTGGCAGCAAAGTTGGTTCCAAAAGACCTCAATTTCATGCAAAAAAGAGACCGTGTTGACGTCGCAAAAGACATGATTTGCGAGGCTGAATCCGATCCCACATTCATCAAAAGGATCATTACTGGAGACGAGACGTGGGTTTATGAGTACGACACGCAATCCAGACATCAGGCAAGTGAATGGCGTTCACCAAATGAGCCGAGACCAAAAAACCACGTCGTTTTCAGTCAAAAAAGAAGGCAATGCTGACGGTTTTCATGGATTACAACGGTGTAGTGCATCATGAATTTTTGCCAGAAGGCCAGACAGTAAACAAAGAGTATTATTTGGGCGTTATGAGACGTTTGCGTGAAGCAATTCGCCGAAAGAGACCAGAAATGTGGGCAGAAAACTCGTGGATTTTGCACCATGATAACGCACCGTCGCACAGTGCTATCATTATTCGTAATTTTTTGACGAAAAATGCAACAAATACCATCCAACAGCCACCGAATTCACCTGATTTGGCTCCCTGTGACTTCTTTCTGTTCAATCGAGTTAAAAAAACCATTACGGGGAACGCGTTTTAGCAGCCGAGAGGAAGTAATGGAAAAATCGCAGGAAGCACTGATGGACATACCGAAAACCGACCGTAACTTTTGCAAATGTGAAGTTATGACACTAAGATTTAAAGGGAACAACAGATGTACCAATTTAACAAAAAAAAACAGAACTCAAATCGGAACGATGGGAGCGCCACACGGTGGTTATTCCGGGAACTTTTTGATCAAGGTCTCCAGTGGGGGCGCCAGTTTATCTTGTGGGATGACTACGAAATGCGAGAATGTACCAAGTTTGTTTCCATCCAAAAACTAAATAAAAAAGCTGTATATTACCAAATAATGAACAATCTCCTAATACAGCATCACATTCCACCGAAATTAATAAGTTTACGTTTACCAAGTTATTTTCCCATTAGGTGTCCTTCAAAAAATATTTACGTTTATCGTGGGCTCTTCTCGTTATTTTAAGCATGAGAAAACATGGCAGTGAATTCTTCTCGGGATTTCATCCGGGTAATCTCCTCCATCTCCATCGCTGCCGACGTTTCGATGATGCCAGACCAGACCAGACCAGAACCCCATTTTGTCTGGGCGTTTGCCCTATCTTGTAAAACTGCTTCGGTGCGACATCGTCCACCCCTTCAGCTGTAGTGGTTGTACAATTTCACATGGGATATAATAACAAACGAAAGTGTAAGTGACGAACGTGTACCTTTCCAGTGTTAGTGAAGGAGAAGTTGAAAGAAAGACCACTAGTGGGTTGGCAATTGGCCGTAAATTAAGAAGAGAAACTAAATTAAATTACCTTAACTTAAGGGCTGGAACATGTTGCCCATTATCACGTCAACACGACGTTAACTAATCCTAAATATTTTAAAATTAAACATATTACTATAAATCTGGTCTACAAACAACTCTTTTTTTTTGTTTTGCATATACAATTTATATTTATGTATAAATATATATATATTTTTTTTCAGTCTTTTTTTTTATTTTGTTTTTTTTTAATTGGTTTTTTTCTTTCTTTTTTTTATATTATTAATTTTGTTCTTTTTTCTGTTTTTTTTTCCTCTCCGATAGGCATTTGGTTGCCCGACAAGCCCGTAGCATTGATTCGAGCCTGGGCCATCTGGCAAAGAAATTTTAATTTTAATTATAATTATTATTTGATTAAATACTAACAAGTATTGTAATACTTAAAATATAAAAATAAGAAGTAAAAGTCATAGGAAAGAATTCGGTTTTGTTACCGAAATATGATTTCTTTTGGAAGTCTGTAGCTCGGACGGCGTTTTCTATGTAGGGAGTAATCCCATATGTTTTTTGTAAGCGTGTTACGTGGAAGGGACCTCTCGAGTCGTTCAGCTTGCGCTCGAATGAAGTCGTGTACTTTAGGTATTTTGTGTGCGTTTCTGATCTCGTGTATTGGTACGAGTTTACTCTGGTTTGTGAGGTAGCGAAGTGTTTTATTCTGGAATGTTTCTAAGCGATTTCTGTCTGTTTTTGTCGCGTTTCCGAAAATTTCGCACCCGTACAGCATCCTGGGGCGAACATCGTATGTAAGGTAAAGTCTATTCTTTGCCCGGTGCGTGAGGCGCGATTTGGTGCACAAGAGTGGGGATAGGAGTGATCTAGTGCCCCTTGCTATTTGTAAGGCATGCTGTACGTGCGTGGCCCATGTCAGTCTGTAATCGAAATGTATCCCTAAGAATTTGTGTGAGGATTTCGTCGGAATACGCACGGATTGAAAGGTTAGAGGTTTTTTGGGAAATAGCTTCGTCTCCTCCGAAAGTCGACAACAACACTTTTCTCAGCATTAATTGTTACTTTAGAGTCGACGGTCCACTTTTCAAGTAAAGAGAGGTGGTTTTGTATCTTTCGGAAGGCACACGTGCCGCTCCAAGATCTTGCCGCGATAGCAGTATCGTCGGCGAACATGAAAGTTTGAGTTTGTGGAGAAGAAGGAAGATCGTTGACATAGCAGTTGAAGAGAGTAGGAGATAATATGGCGCCCTGCGGGACGCCACAATTTATCTGTTTCCCGGTTGACAGAGCTCCGTTTTCGGCGACATGTATAGCTCGTGAAGCGAGAAAACTATGGAACATCTTGATGAGATGTATTGGAACCCCGATTTTAATTAATTTAAGTATCAATCCATCATGCCAGACTTGGTCGAATGCCTTGGCCACATCCAAGAACAACACTGCAATGTGTTGGTTGTTCTGCATGCCGTGGCTGATATACTCTGCTAGTCTGAGTATTTGCAGGGAGGTGGAATGTCCTTCCCGGAATCCCATTTGTTCCGGTCGTATTACGTCATTGGTCCGTAGGAAGAGGTCTAGACGGGCTTTCAAAATCATTTCAAACAGTTTAGAGATAGAGGAAAGTAAAGATATAGGTCTGCGGTTAAGAGGAATTGTCGGGTCTTTGCCTGGTTTGGCAAGCAGGCAAAGTTTTGCTATTTTCCAGGAATCGGGAAAATAGCAAGAGGAAAGACAGTTATTAAATAAGCCCAGCAAATGACGAACGGCCGGCAGTGGCGCGTTCTTTAAATGCCTGTTTGAAATGTCATCAATACCCGGGGCTTTTTTCGGGTTCAAGTATTTAATTGTCATTCTTAGCTCCGTCTCTGTAACTGGTTGGAAAGGCGGAGTCGGAAGGAAACTTAGGCTACTTACAGCAGCCTCAGCCTCCCCGTCCTCCACAGTTCTTGGCCAGTCATTTCGAAGAGTCATGGTTCCCTGAAATGCGTTGGCGAGGATTTCTGCCTTGTCATTGGCGTCAAAATACAAGTTGTTATTGTGCCTGATGGGCTGGTCAGGACGTCCTTTTTTGGTCAATTGCTTAAAAACCTTCCAACTCGATGATGCCAGTCTGTAGGTGCCGGTTTATATATCCTCGGTGGTCATGTTGGGTCCCTTCTGATTGGCGGAGGCCGAGCACGTTTTCCCGCCATTTTCAGGATCGGGTTCCATGTCCTGCTTAGGCTGAAACCCTCGTCTCTGTTAAAGTTTTTCTCAGAGAGCCGTATTTCAATTGCCTCCTTGGTGAGGCGGTCCCAGTAGCCTTTGGAATGGTGGAGCATTTTATTTTAGTTTCTTCCCAGCGTATCGCGTGGTCGCAATCAATGGCATGCTCCGCCACCGCCGATTTTGATGGTTGGTAGAGTCGGAGATGACGCTTATGTTCTTTAATTCGGGTCTCGATCGTTCTTCCCGTCTCACCGATATACTCTTCGCCACACTCGCATGGTATGCTGTAGACGCCAGGCAATTTCAGTCCGGCGGGGTCTTGAATGAAGAGAGAAGAGAATGAATTACTGATCGAAGCATTCTTCCACTTGATAATTTTATTTTTATTTTGTGACCAGGTTTCGATGTTTTACATCATAATCAGGTAATACTAATCAGGTAGTACATCGAGACCCGGCCGTAAAATAAAATAAAAAAAAATTATCAGGTGGAAAAGTGCTTCGATCAGTAATTCATTATGTTCGACTTCCACCACATCGCGCCCGAAGCTACTCAATTTGTTCAGAAGAGGAAATAGTTGAAGAGGTGGGTAGGAAAAGCGGGGACTATAAAGAATGAGGACAATGGCGCGTTGGCTTCCGTCCACGTAGCACTCACTGCATAGCCTGCGTAGAGAGTTTGATAGTAGTTCATAGAAGTAAATCAGCAATGGTCAGCGATTCAGAGACGATTTATGAATCGGCAAGAAGAAAAGCCGAATGGTCATGTTTACTTTGTCTGCGATGGAGGATTAATCAGAACTGTACATCATTATGAGCATAACTACTAAACAAATTCAAAAAGTTGCGACTAATATTAAATAAATAATTATCTTAAATGAATGAGAATGCTAACATAACACCAAAATAAGATTTAATAAAAAACTATACTCTGAATTAAACCAATATAAAAGACTTTGGAGGCGATATAATTGTCAATTCTATTAGTCAATTCCAATACCTCCCTCCACCAACACGACATTCAACCAAGTCGACAAAAAGGTCTCACGCCGACAAATGGTAGACTCCCCCCATTTCCCAACAAATCTCAGACCCATTCTCTAGATTATTTGTCAAAGAACCTGTCCACTTATAGCCTGGGACAGGTCAACCAAGGACTAATTAAAATAATTAAAGATAATTCCATTGCATAATATTACATAGAAACAGATAGGGCGTTAATTTAACTTGTGTAAGGGCGCTCCGTTTCCTTAACATATCGTCTATGGCAGTGAATATTAGTGAATGAAATGTGATTAAATCAAATGGATGGGGCAGAATAAGAGAATTGAATATTTGCCTTCACTCCACTGGCCCCGTCAGTGTTCACTCATTAATTTATAAGCGAGACCTCCTCTCCGTGATTGGGGCGTGAGGAGTCGCAGGGCGTAATTTTCAATAGATATCTTATCGAATATTTAGTATTTTCAATGAAGAATTGAGAACGTTTTATATTTCCAATTGCGTGAAAAAGTTGCATCCGATTCCGAGGCAATTTGTAATTAGGCAAAGATATGTTCCAGGCACATTGTCAAATCGGATCAAATGAAGTCGCTTGCTTGAAAGGTTTTTACGAAAAAACGGAAGCATTAAAAGCGTGAACCGCACTGCAGACAACCCATTCCATTGCTGCGAACTTATTGTTCATAAAAATAATAATGTGCTAAGATGCCTTAGAGTACGCTGCGATCAAAGCTTACAACATATTTAAAAAAACAATATTCAATATCATTTGCAGCATATTCTTCATGATGACATCAAATGGAATGCTTTCTCCAACAATGAACAAAGGTTATGTGCGCTGGACATCTCAGGTATTTTAGCCCCAACTTGCGACATTGGTACATAAACAGACGTCCTATTCATCCGAAAACATTCACAATATGTGCTATAGGCTAGTTTTCTTTGACAGTATCATTTATATGTGATAATAACGTAAAAATCTTGGAAATTTTCAAAAATCGCCGATTATTTTTGGAGGATGACTTGAACAGCAATAATTTCAAAGTTACAGTTGATTGACCAGTAACTTAAAGATTGAAGAAAGGATTCCGGGATGCATGATTACTCGAGGGTCGCCGAGAAAAGAGGCAAGCCTCGGTCACTTGCGGTAGGACACCGATTGAAATCGCAGACTTTGATAAGAAAATGAAATAGACGGAAAGGAAAAACAAAGAAAATCCGGGAACTAAGACCTAGACAACCACTCTCCCTGAAAGAAAGACTGCGAGGGTAACGCAGAATCGCCGCCAGACCCTGCGCTCGTGGGATTGCTTATCGGAACGAATATCATCCACATAAATACTTAGAATTACGCAAAAGAATTAAATTTTCGAGATTAAAGAATGCGTCGCATGATAGCAACTTGGGATCGCACGCCACGCATGAATATTCGCCCGAAATCCAATGAATAAAATCTGAAAACGGCGCAGGAGACAGGACAAAATGTCAGGGCCCTCATTGCCAGGGGGCGCGGAGAAGGGAGGGTGGAGTGTTGGCAAGCGTGCAGGCAGTGAGCCCAGCGAGCACCGCGAGTGCGTCGGGCGGATCCGCACTCGAGACACGCCCTCGTCGTGGGGGCGGAAAAAAGAAACGCGACGCGGCATTTGGCGCAAGGGGTGGCGGGAAGGAAGTGGACGCCTCCGTCGCCTTCTTTTTTTACTTGCCACTTCTCGTTCGAGCGCCGCCGGCGGTGATATTCGGCAGCGCCGAGGCGGAAGCATTGTCGCGCCGGGGGAGGGCATTATGGGTGCCTTTTTTGTGAAGGGGGGCGCGAGGAAAAAGATAAGTGGGAACAGGGAACCAGAAGAAGCGGAACGTTCCCTCGGCAAACAGCAAAATACGCTCGATACTTAGAATGCACCCAAGGCGCGCTTTCGCTCCGGACCACGATCCTCCAAAGACAGTCGCTATTCTTAACACACCCTTTTCCCCGTCGATGTAAATTTTCAACGTAGGGGGGCATTGGTGAGATTAGCTCACCTATATAAGAAGCGCTATGGACGATGATATATGGAAAGTAGTAAGGAAATTATATGAAGAAATGTTTCAGGAAACGGATATTGACGAGGAGGGGTTTCTTGATGGCTTGGACATGAAATACATTTGATAAAAAGGGTACTTTATTTTTTATGGATCCAAACAAATTTGGGAACGTGTAAATAGTTTTACATGGATCCAAATCTTTGTCATTGTGACAAGAGGAGAAGCGAATGTTTGAGGCTTTTGTGGGAATAATTGCAATGGCGGGTGCAATAGTGTTTAGTGCGGTGTTGGTCTTAACTTGAGTGCAGCAGCGGTCTGTGTCCATCAAGAAACCACCTCGAGTGGTAGACAACGGACATCGATTGAGCTTTTAAGTTCCCCGAATTCGCTCAGCTTTGTGCTGGAACACAATATACAAAAATCCAAATGGCTAGCTAAGGAGTTGTGAGCCACAACCGCGAATCGCTTTTAAGACGTTTTGCTCGTTCGAACGCCGCACTGTAATGTGTTTTCCCATCGGGTCGCACGTCACTTCATCACTACGCAACAGGGATTATTGCCATGGGTTTCGAGAACTGACTTCGTGGAGGCGGTGGACGTATTTTCCATGCTGAGGATCGAAGAAATTGAAATGCAAGTTGGTTGGACTTTTGTCTGCCGCCAAGAGCCTTTCGTCTGTCGGTGTCATTGTCATCTTTCTCCTTCTGGGTAATGCGCTTCTGTTAAAATTCGGTTTGGAACCTTCCGAAGCAACTACTGTTGCGTCGAAGCTATGACTTCGTCTCACTTGCCCAAGATTGATTCCTTCTCAATTTCGCCTTAACTCCGGCCTGCCGTCCGAAAAACCTCTTCATTCCTTTACCCCGTTCAATTAACATTCCTCGGCTACTATCTCCTCCTTCTCCGAAGCAACCTTGATTTATTGCTTAGCGCTGACTGGACGATATAACATACGATAAATTCGCATTGAATGTCACGCTGAAATTCAAATTTAGGATGGGAAATATGCGGAGTCTCATCCCAGATCTTTCTTCATTCAGTTTCTTCATTCAGTTTAATGAGTGTGATGGAACAATTGATTGCAGTATTTCCCAATAATATCACCAATAATGCAAAGTACGTAAAGTTTGAAGTGCGGTGCAGTCGGAAATACAAATGCGGACCATAAAAGCTTGCGTGTCAGCTATTTTTCAATGACGAAGCCACGACGAAAGCAAAAGAGGTATAACGTGGAATAAGATCGTTCCTCCGGGGACAAAATAACACTCTCCCACCGGTCCTTGTGGAATCTCCAAAAACTCACACCGAGTATCATCAAAAACGAACATCGCTGACACTCCGTGGAAGCGGCGGGTGCGGCATCTACCGCAGGGGTTCGAAGAGCCACCAAATGCGCCTCCAAAAACGAGCGACCGCGGAATCGAGAAATATATAGTAAAGACCTGCTATAAAAGGATGAGGAGGTGCAACACGACCTTGCAATGAGTCGTCTCCATACACACAGTTCTACATTGCAATATTAATATGGAATTAACAATTATTATTTCATTTAATTTATTTAATCATAATTTGTATTAATCATGCTATTAATATTATCATAAAATATTAATGTAATTTAATAAAATGTTCAAATCCCGTTTGTTTTACTCATTCGGCTTCATTTTTAAAATTTAAATAAATGTAAAACTTAAACAATTGAAATTGTGAAAGCCAACCTAGCATGTGAGCATTCATTTGTTTACAAAAAACAACTTAATTTAGCTTAGCAATCGATAAAAGGATATCAATTAATTTGCGAGAACAGACCGCTGAAATCTCATGCATTGTAAAAAATTGTGCCTCAAAACTAGTACAATGTAAACTTTATATTGCGTTTCGGAATTAAGAATAAGAATCTCATAGAGTGCTCAAAAACTGCATATCCACTCCGTGCCTCTTTTCGAAATACATATGAATGCGTAGTGCGTCAATTTCAAAGTTCGCACTTCATTGATATAAAACTAATGTGACCATTTCATAAATGCAGTCAGGATCTGCAACCTTAAAAGCAGTGTTGTATTGATTTCAACCAATGACTTGGAAATCAACCTGAGGATAAACATTTGCGCCGCATGAAAACCAAGCAGTCCACTAAAAGTGGTTGATATGTGTAAACACCAGCGAAATTAATTACGATCCGATCTCCTTTAATCTCAACCAGAATGACTAAAAGTTATATGATTTCAGAAAAGAGAAACACGCGTCTCATCAGTATTATCTACCAAAATTAGGTCAAGGATTTACTCCTGCTACGGAGCGGTGCAGCGGCAGTTTCCTTGCCTCTCCTAACAGATACCATGGTAGCCAAATTCCAAAGAAACTGCGGGAGATGCCGCAACAGTAACTTTTAACGGAGTCATCCGCTAATGTGCATTTTAATGCAACAATTTCAGAGCGTAAAAATCATTCGCCTTGACTGGGACTCGAACCCAGATCCCTCAATATCCGGTCGAGTGCTTTAGCCACTTAAGCTACCGAGGCGTCCTCTTAAACTCTGAAATTTTGGGGCTTTTAAAGGAACTAGATGTTATGACGAAATACCGTACATACAATGTCACATGCATTCGTAGTCGTGCGCGAGGCGCCACTGTCCACGAGGTTAAAAGCCAACTTTAAACACGTATGGTGTTTTCCCTTTGACAAATTCCAAAGAAACTGCGGGAGATGCCGCAACAGTAACTTTTAACGGAGTCATCCGCTAATCCGCTTTAAAAGCCCCAAAATTTCAGAGTTTAAGAGGACGCCTCGGTAGCTTAAGTGGCTAAAGCACTCGACCGGATATTGAGGGATCTGGGTTCGAGTCCCAGTCAAGGCGAATGATTTTTACGCTCTGAAATTGTTGCATTACCATGGTAGCCGACGCTACGAGACACACAGTGAGCCCCTCGTCTATTCCTCAAGCCTCTTTCCTCCTTCCATGTCACCCAACATCCCTATCTCCAACATTCCTGCCCCTACTTCCTCGCTTCCCTCCAACATTCTCCCCTCTCTCACAGTCTTCAACATCCCATCGCCCATTGCCAACGCTCTCCATCCAACTCCACCCTGCTTCCTTTTGGTTTCTCCCAACAATACCCTCTCCTCCCCTTTCGCCACACTCACCATTTCATCCCTCGTCTTCCTTTTAATCCATTTCGTATTTCCCATCCTCTCCAGGCTATCATTTAAAATACGCCCACCCTACGCCATATTTCAACGAGCATGTTCCCGCGCGGTACGAAAAACGCTCCATATCGAAGTGCTAACGAGCCTTTTCTTAATACCCTCATTCATAACTCTCCGTCATAAACTCCCTCCTCCTTGTGAAAGCCTCTTTGCCTTACGAAACTTTTCTCCTTACGTCCCAACCACTTTGACCATTTTGGTCCAAAACGTTTCCGAGCTACGTAAAATGTTCCACCGGCCAATGTTCAAGAGTTCATTAACTCTTATTTTGATACTTATCTTAGCTTCTCTCTTCCTTGAAAACCGCATAACCTTCGTTTTATTTACATTTATTCTCATCTCATACCAATCGCAATGAATTTTTAATGTACTCAGCCGTTTTCAAACCCTTTGGCTGACAAACTGACATAAATAAGGCTCAGTCACCAGAAAAACTAACCGATTTCATGAACACCCACGGAAACATGTAAGATCGAAGTTCAATTTATTAAGGTGCACGAAAGAATCAACGCCGGAATGGGAAGAGTGCGTATAAGGGTTTCACTCGACGCATTCTTCGGAATGAAAGGCAAATGAAATGTTCCCTTCTAATAAAGCACCAATTCTCCCCTATATTTTCTCGGGGCATGTCGTTTTGCATGGAATTGGCGATGGCGCCCCCTCCTTCCTTCAAAGGATTCGCCAGGAGCCACCCCCTCCCCCACAACTCTCGGCTGGATAGCGTGGCGCGCATCTGAGCACCATGGCGCCGGTTCGCATCGCTCCTCGCCCCGCCCATTCGACCCATGCCCTCCAGAAGCTGCGAGCACTCGCGAGTCCCCGCCTTGTCGTCCCAAGAGAGAAATTACCGTTTTCTTACACAGGGGGAAAACCGAGCTCCTTATAATTTAATATTGCCATGATTTCTCCTCGCGGCGAATAAAAAAGAAGAAACGGGAGATTGATTCGGAAGAGGAAAGTGGTTGGTGGTGGTGTTGATGATGGTGCGACGGCCTCTTCAGTCGCCAACCCCACAGCGAGTGCTTCGGGGCCTCTCTCATGCGAGCGAGCGTGCGTGGGGGAGGGATGGAGGGGAGGGGCTGGCTCATTCTGCGATCAACGTAAAGTTTAAACTAAAGGTGACACAGACGCAACGATTTAACAAACGAGCGATGGTGAATCCATCAATGGCGTTAGGGTCAATTCACCCACAAGGAATGGTCATTTAAGGAGAACTAACTTCATCTTTCGATAAAATCTTTTTAAAAAATCATCACTATTAATGATCGTACTCACGCGATGCGAACAACGGCTTTTTCCACTCGGAGGGAAAACTGCAGGAAGTACTCACCTGTAAATCAAAACATTTTCATCACAAACACGGTCAATATACGTACATATTAAAATTAATGAAATTAGGCAGGATATTCATCCAGTGTTCTTGTTCATGCAATCAATTAGATTATTTTCAATGTAGCCTCATGGAATAAATCGGAAATTTCAAAATATTTTTCGCTTCGCAATAATCACGAGGATAAGCTATTCACGCAAATGAAACACAAAGCATGCAATTCACCATCATGCACGAATTACGATAAGGCATTAATTTTTAAAACATTGAACTGCCACTCTGAGAAATTAAGGTCAAAATTAAATCTTTCAACAAGTTTCACGAACGCTAGAAGTCCATTATTTTCATGAAGTGAATTGATCCAATATTTCCCGAGGCATAATTTTTGCAGACAGAAATTAAAAGTAAATTTTTCTGTAGATTGAAACTATGTGCATATGTATAAAGACATATGTTTTCTTCCTCCAGTTCAGAGTTGCCAAGGAGATTGGGAATATTTATGCAACGAAATAAGCAGAAAGAAACCTCTCCAGCTTAGCCCCAGAATGCCGTCAACTAACCCCTCGTTCGATTCAACGACACACAGAACCAGCAGCGAGACCAAAAGTGGGTGTCTGTTTGTACGCACACAATCCACATGTTTTAATTTTCCATGAGTTACATTGGGAAGAGCAATGTTTCCAAGAAAATATTCAATCTCAGGATTTCCACGGAAATACATGTTTTGAGGACACCTGAATATGTTTTGGTGATTTTCCGAATGTCTGTCCGTGTGCTCGAAACGGTTAGTGGGACCACTTAAACTTAAAAACTATTTACCTCAGGTAGCAGGACGAAATAAAAAACTTGACATATTTGTAAAGGCTCAATGAGCTGCTTAGACCTAAACAGAACTCTAAAGTGATCACTTCTGCCTTTGAACAAGTGGAGATACAATCCCTTGAGAAGATTTGTTGAAAGAAGGTTCAAGACAATTTTCGCCAACGTATGGCAGTGACGCCATCCCGAAAAACATTCAAACACGCGGAAATGATAATGACATTCAGTCAAACCCATGACAATTTCCGTAGAGCACAAAGTACCACGACCGAGTAATTGGCGAGGATCATCATAAGGATAAAGGATTCCGAGTTCGCCCTCTGTTCGCCATCTGTCGAACCTCAAACGGGGGCCGTCCGTGGCTGCGACCAGGGGCGTCGTTCCCCTGTCATGCGGTCGATTCCCGGTCATTCATTCAACCGCGGAAGAGAAGATATCTATGACTAAATGCCAACGCATTCAAGAAAAAGCATCAAAGGTTTGGAGGCTATTCCTTCATTTCGCACCCCTGAGGAACAGCGAGATGTATTCAATACATTTGAGCGAAGCAATGAGTTACCATCAATTATTAATGCTGCCCTTGTATGTCTTCATAAAAAGGAAAACCTAATGAGCTGGCCACATCAGATCGTTTTGAAGAAGTTTTGATCGCTTCAGCAGGGTGGACCCAGCTCACAGTCGTGGTCCCCTTTGACATGCGAGGACCTTTGGTGCCCTTTGATATGGTAATGCTCTCATAACAAGAGTTCCTCTCCCTTGTCCGGCTGCATCCAAAATGGAACCCTTTGGATGTTCATCCATCGATAAATCCTCAGGATCCTAGATCGCAAAGGGGAAAGCACCGTTCGGCTGCTTATTTATTTATCTGCGCCGGACATCCAAGCCCTATCCCTAAACCCCTTCGAGGGATTTGTTCGTAAGCCGACACCGATTTCTCCTCTTAACTCCGTCTTCCAATTGCATTCGACTCCTTCTCGGTTGCTGACACTGCATACTCGCATTTTCTACCGTGACAGACTGATCGCTATTTTCCTGTTGCCGTGACTGATCAAAACACCCCAGAGTGAAATTTGAACCATTTGAAATCAACCTGATTTTTACCGACAAACACAGTTATAATATTTAACGCAAAGGATAGTTTTAACGCTTAATTGTAAAAAGCATCAAATTTAAAAATACTTTTAGGAATTATCTATCTAAAATTTTCTCGAAATGGGTTAAAAAAGTAAAAACAAATGGAAGAAACATGATTGGATGCAGTAAAGAATAGAGTGGGGAGAATTACTTGAAATGAGTTATCCCCCATTGAAGAGGCTGAACGGAAGTGAAGCGTTATTTCTTCATCAAGTACTTGGGCATGCTTCTGTACAAGCAATGCACGAAGTTGAGAGAGTGTTGGTTGGAGAATTTTAATGGTATTGAATTCTATAATAATGCTAAGGAGTTGTATAGGTATGGTAAGACATGTGAGCTAAATATATTAGGTCGTGAGGATGAATGCAACAAAGTTGATATATGTGGGCAAAGGTTCGATGAAAAAGATAAACATGGTTGAAACTATTAATAAAAGGGAATTCACAGTTAGCGAAGCGTTGAAGTATTTATAGCCAAGGGTGGGCAAGTGAATTTCTACTCGCCAGTGAGAATCGTTAAACTTATGTTCGCGACCTTTAGGTGCTTTCCAAAGCAATGTAATAATTTTTTAAGTAGTTTATTGAACAGATTTGCAAAAAAACACGTAAAGTTCTTCAAAGTACTCTCCTTGGGCCTCGACACATTTTTTCCAGCGAATCTGCCATGCCGGCACGTGCCCTGGTAGGCGTCTTCGAGGATCTCTCGCAAGGTCTTCGCCTCGGCTGATTGGATCTCTTCTATGGACAAAAAACGAGTCCGTTTCAGGGCTGCCTTAATGCGAGGAACAAAAAAAAGTCTGCTAGCGTGACTATAGGGGGGGCAGCGTTGGCACCTGGCGTTTGACCAGGAACTCGCGGGCTCGTAGCTTGTTGTGGCAAGGCGCGTTGTCGTGATGGAGTTGCCAGATAGCGGAGATGTCCCTTCTCGCCCTAATGACCCTTTTTCGGAGTATTTACATCTCAGTAGGCTGCTTTAACCGTGTGTCCTTGAATAACAAACTCCTTATGGACCGCTCATTTGCTGTCGAAAAAGACAATGAGCATAGTTTTCACTTTTGATTTGTTCATTCTTGCCTTTTTGGACTTGGGGGACTGGTCGGTGTACCACTAAGAGTTTGGCCGTTTTGTCCATGGGTCGCATTAAAAAAAACAGGCTAAAGCATCAATGGTGACGCTGTCCAAATAATCAGGTTCGTTTTCAATACGTTGCAAACGTTCACTTGAAATTTCCGCTCGGTTGGTCTTTCGGTCGTCTGACAACACCTTGAGCACGAGCTTGGATCACACTTTTCTCGTCGCTAAATCTTTAGTAACAATGCGAAACACAACAGTAGACGACAAGTTCAGTTCATTGGCAACCATCTTGATACTCAATTGATGTTCAGAGTCCAACGGTTGTCGAACACGAGTCACATTTTGGTCAGTTTTGCTGGTTGACGGTTGCTGGTTGACAAAATCCCTGCCCACTTTCATTCCTACCTCCAGTTCTTCATCAGCTAGATTATATTCTGGTTAGACACAGGTTTAGAAACAGCGTGATAAATTCGCACAGCTTCCCGGGAGCGGATGCGGACTCTGACCACAATTTAGTTGTTATGAAATGTAGCGTCCGTTTCAAAAAGATAAGGCAGGGGCGGCGGGTTAGATAATGGAACGTAGAAGCATTACATAGATTTAAAAGGAAGGTCTACCAAAAGGCTGTAGGGGAAATCATGGGGGATGGTAAAGGGCTTAGTACTATCGAAGAAAAATGGGAAAGTATCAAGAAAGGGTTGTCTGAAGCTACAAAAGACACTATTGGAACCTTTAACGCTAAAAGGACTAGGAAATCATGGATCAGGGATGAGCTGATTACAAATATGGATGAGAGGTGAAAATGGAAGAATGTAAATACAGAGTTAGGCCAAATGAAGTACAAAGAATTGAACAATAAATTGAGGCGGGCGACAAATAAAGCAAAAGAAGCATGGTGGAAGACGCAGTGCGAGGATATGGAAAGTTTGCAGAGGAAGGGTGAAATCGGTGCGCTGTACAACACAGTTAAATCTTTATCGGGAAGTAAGAAAGGAAGATCTATGCTAAAAGTTAGAGATAAGGCGGGTAAAATAATAGTTGGCACTGGAAAGATCCAAGAGAGATGGAAGGAACATATTGGGGAACTGTATAGTAAAGGAACATATGGAAGGAACTGTATAGTAAAGAACTTAGGCTATCAAAGTTAGGCATAGAAAAGGGACATGACGTAGAGGAAGATAGCTTAGGACCAGGCATAATCAGCGATGAGATAGAGAGGGCATCAAGGGAGATGAACCTAAATAAGGCCCTGGGGGTGGATAACATTCTCGCAGAACTATTTAGATGTTTAGGAAAATGTATAAGGAAGAGGCTATATGGGCTGATTCGTAGTATCTATGAGGAAGGAATCTGGCCGGAAGACTTTGTGACATCAATTTTAGTTCCTATACCGAAAACGGTATAGGCTACATCATGTGCTGACTACAGGACAATAAGTTTGATATCCCACGCAACTAAAGTTGTTGTCAGGATCATTAAGAAAAGGATAGAGAGTAGGGCAAATGAATACTTAGGGGATGATCAGTTTGGGTTTAGGAAGGGGAGAGGTGCGCGTGACGCCATTGCAGTATTGAGATTATTAATCAGGAGGAATATACAATACAACCATGAGGTATTTGCCTGTTTCTTAAATTTCGAAAAAGCGTTTGATAGAGTGAATTGGGAAAAACTAATGAGTATATTGCAGAAAATAGGAATAGATTGGAGGGATAGGAGGCTAATCCGTAACCTGTGCATGTCTCAGACTGCTCAGGTGCGAATGGGGAACGGGGAATCCGGATGGGTAGTGTTATGAAGAGGTGTAAGGCAGGGTTGCCCATTATCACCGTTGCTGTTCAACCTGTATGCAGAGGAAATGATTAAAGAGCCACAGCTAATAGAGCACTGAATTAGGTTTCGCGGTAAAGCATATCATTTCCCCCACCTACTCCAAGTAGTATAATTGCACTCCATCCGTTAGGAGCGGCGCGGGAAATTTAACTTCATTACTTTCGGAACGCAGCACGTGCGTTTTATATGATTGACAGGGCGAATAAATTTTACAGATATTCGAAAGGAAAGATGGGTATGGGAATAAGTAAGATAGACAGAGACAATTTCAGAACAATTACTCCTCTTAGTACGACCTCTAAAGGAAATGGTGTTCGGTAAAGGACACCGGTTCGGACGAAGTAACATGGAACACATCGCGGGAGTGCAGTATCGCATCATCCCTGGTTGCGCAGACCACTCGTAGTCAAGCTCTCGAGAGGGACGTTAGAAAGGCAGTTGACCGCACATACCCTTGTTGATTTGAAGAGGGCACACGACGGGATGGATAAAAGAGCTACGAATGATTTCGACATAAAATGGCGTTAATGAGCAGCTGCCGGATGCTCTCAAAGCGATGCATGAAAATGAGCATTTTTCGACCGGACAGAATTGAATCACGCAGGTCAACCATAAAGCGTGTTTATTTCACAATGGCTGCTCATCGTTGCAAGGGAAGTGAGATGGTAGCAGAGATAGGGGGCTGGACGCGCAAAAGCAGGCCGACGGGGCCGCATTGCACACTGAAAACCCACGTGATCCACAAGCGGCCCTGAATAGCTCACGTGACGAAGCAGAAAGAGGCGGAATTTGAAGGCAAATACTATCGGAATGAAGATGGTCGTGTTTAATGAGGAGGGTGGGAAGATCAAGAAGCGTAGTGATTGCGAATGACGTAACAATCGCTCAGGTGGATGATTCTGTGCGAGATTGAAGAATATTCGCGATTGAGAACAGGGCAAATGAAAAGACAAAGAGGCGTGCGAATCCCAAAAAAAAAAGGTTTTTTGATAGTATTTGAAGTATGCACGAAAAGTTTTCACTGACGATGCAGAGAGAGAGCAGTTGGTGTACAAATACGTCCTGTCCCCGAACATTATCGCAAGGAAGCGACCCTCGTGCATGCTGGGATACGCATGGAGAATGCCAAATGAGTGAGGGACGGATGCGATGGGGAGAGTGAGGTTTTTTCGCAAACAGGAGAGACGGGGCGAGGCGTGAGTGAGTGGGTGGGGCGAATGAAGGATGCGTTTCTTGATTTGGAGGGATGAAATCCCAAAGATGGAATCGCATGGGGAGGCGAAGGGGAGAAAATCGTGGGCTTATGCAGTTGAAGCGATTCGCAGGACAAGGAGAAAGAGAAGTCCCCAATAGCAATAGCAGTTATTAGCGGGGGAGGCGGCTGAGGTCATATGCGCCATCAGGGACGGATGGGAAAGGAGGATGGGGGGAGAGAAACCCGGCGTCGGCATACTATAATTACGAAAGACGCCAAGGGGTCACACACAATTCAACGCCCCATCCGACGGACGGCATACTCACTCAAAGTCCTCTACACAAAGCACCTCGAGTATCAATAAATCAAGAAACCACTGAGAGAGATCTGCTGTCTCCAGGAGTCTAACCCGGGCCCTCTGGGTGGTTAGCCCGTAAGCTAGCCACCGCACTGTTCCGATCCCAATCAGAAATTCGGGAAAAGAAGAATGAACATGGAAAAGGGCGTAGCAAGCGTGTCAGGACAACATTAGTGAACTGTAATTCTTTCGTCGTGAACTTCGAAATCAGGCAACACTTGATCCCGAGAACCCAAAATGGTGCCACGTGATGCAAAGACGCAATGGACGCGTCATTTCACGAATTTCCGTTTAAAATCTAATTACGTTTACGATAAGTGAAATATAAAAAAACGGTAAACATTTATGAGGGTAAAATGAATGCCTTTCATTGATAACGCACACCTTATGCATAACACGCATCCAGAACTTTGTAGTTATCATGAATTTTTATGGATACCGCGCGCCCAGGGCTTCATAGATATCTGGAACGCGTATACATACCGCGCATATTTATATGTGCGCGTAAGAATTATACATACTCCAAAAATACGTCTATATCCATATTCTGATAGATGGTGACAACCAATGAATACATGGAATCATAATTACCTGTGGCTATATCTAAAGGTAAGTATGCAGAAGATTAGAGCCAGGTGATCGACATTAATTTCAAACAACAGAGGGATCAAATAATAAACAACATTAACAAGCCAATACAATATGCTGCCTTTTTGCTTTTTCGCTATGATTCGTAAGTCAAAACGAGACATAGGTTTGAGTGCCCTATTATTTGCTTTAAAAATTAACGTTCAACAAATCAAATTTAAAAAATAAGAGAATGAATGAAATAAAATGTTCTTGCCTTGTTTGCTTCACTTGCTTTGTTAGTATTGGCGCTCAATTGTTCTAGAGACCCTCCAAGTTCTATGAAAGTGCCTCCTGCATGGTGATTGTTGCAAACCCGAATTGAGTTAAGCTTTCACAATTTAGAATTTTCACAAGAAAATGTCCCATGGAGATGAAAATCGTATACAGCGATGTTTAAGCTAGAAGTAATCAATTTCGCGAAATAAAAACGAAATCGCGAGGCTGCCAGGATTTATCCATCAATAAATCTTTTAAAACAAAGTTACGTTCTAGTTGGGAAAAGTGGATGATGTCTGGTATGAAAGACTACACATAAGAGTGTCTTATGAAGAAATAAGCCGGTGGATCAAGGAAACTTGGCAGGGTATCAGAGTGACTTGTGTAAAAAATGGATTTGAAAAATCTTGAGGCAATATTTAATCGCCAGTGCTAGAAGATGAGGAAGAGTTAACTTCGGAGAGTGAACTCGGTGATGTCCCTGAAGAGATAATAAATGCACTTAATTCATTTTATTGTGATTCAGGAGAGGAATGTCTTGGATTCAAGTGATCTACCTATCCAATCTATATTTATACGTACGTGTATATAGTACGACGTACTCAACGTATATGCAAAGTACTATGTATTAGAATGAAGAAGTACTACGTATTAGAATAAATGAAAAATAGAAATTATATGCTTATTTACCTCATGGATTTATGAAATGAAATATCTGTAACAATAGCAGATCTGTATAAAATGGCATGCAATTAGAAAGGCATGCTTCCTGATTAATTTATTTTTGCGAAAATCTTCTACAAATTATTGTGAACATAGGTATGTACATGTTTGGATTTTTTCAATGTTCATTACATAACGCGCATCGTCATTTCTTCAATCATCTGAACATTTTTGTATAGACAACACGCGCGTGATCCATGGGAAAATACGGTAATTTATGGGCAAACTTGTTATTTTCAATAAAGTCAGATTCATATTATCGACTGCTTTTAATTGCAACTTCACTTGAAACTAGTATATACGCTAGCCCATTGTGAACTTTAGTCAATTTTTAGATTGAACCAACATGAACTGAATTTAACAATCCCAAATTTGAAAGAATGTTATTTAAATATTTCCTTAAATTTAATGAAGAGTAATTGGATGAAAGACAACCATGGTCTCCAAAAACTATGGAATTAACCTTACAACGTTGGTGACAGGGATCACTGACAAGCGACACCCTGAATTTTATTATTTCATTTAGCGGACTATCACCGTTTAGGATTTCGGATGGACACAGACTATGCAACGGAACAGCGATGCAGTTCCTTGCCTCTCCCAACAAAACACAACCTCGCATCCGTCTCTACAACAAAGCCCCTCTTCCACTCCGTTTATTTCCTTCCTTAATCTCGTCCAATATCCCTATCCCTAAAGGCACATTATTCAAGAAACTCCATCTCATGAATTTCTCTTCTTCTGCCGTATCGGCTCAAGTCTTACCTCAGAGAACGTTTCCATAGTGTTTTCTCCAATTCCTCTTCCTCTGATTGGATGGAAGCATCTTTCGGCGTACCTCAAGGATCCACCCTTGGACCGCTACTTTTCTCCCTATGCATTAATGACCTACTCTCCAAACTCAATCACTGCAAATATCACCTATACGCCGGCGATGGACAAATTTACCTTCATTCTAGCAACATAAACCTCGCCGACGCCGCTGAAAATTTAACTCTGATCTAGACTCACTATTCATCCGGAACATCAAGAAATCCCTGAAAATTGATCCTAATAAGAGTCAGTCACTTATCATTGGAAATCATCTCACAAATCAACTCTCGTGAACTCCCGTCACTTAAATTTCTGGACTCGCCTATACGTCCCCGTTCATACAACAACATCTAACCTTGGGATTATTTTCAACGAAACTCTGATGTGGACCATTCACGTTAATAAAATCTGCAAAACCATATACTGTTCTCTTCACACTCAAAGAAACACACTTCAAACACTCTTCAAACACTTCAAACTCTCTACACTTCAAAGAAACTTAAAAGCATTCTTCCTTTCCTTTCTCATTGCGCAAGCGGCTTATCGATGCCACACTGCCACTACTGCGATACAGTTGACCAAGACTCGCCACACAAACTAGCTCGAAACGAACTCAAAACGCCTGTGGACCATTTACCCTCAGACCCGAGAAGCGAGATTATTTTTCTTTTTTACGGTTGGTGACCTAACACCCCCCGCCACACGCCCTTGCGGCGGCTTGCGGGGTATTATGTAGATGTAGATGTAGATGTCTCTGAAAGTTATTGTAAAATTAAATGGCTAAAACTTGAGAATAGACGGAATCTGCATACGTTCTCACTTCTCTTTCATAACAAAAATAATAAATGAAAAACGAAACAGCCGAGACCGTAAGCCTGATTGGTAGTAGATGTGTTAAGGATGAGAGGAAAAAGCAAATTGTCAAGCAAGTGAACACACACTAGGTCACTTTGAGGGTTCTTTTCTTTTTGATTTTTATTTCAATGTTTTTCATTCCTGTATGAGATCAACGGATCCCCGGCATAGGACATATCCTCGCAAACCCTGAGCGTGTGTGTGTGAATGCGATTCACGAGAGTGACTGTTATTCCTTAGCACACCCTAGTGATCGAGTGGCTGTCAGTTTCTTTCCTTATTTATTAGTTTTGCATTGTTTTTGCGTGACTGTGGTGCACGGGGGTCACTGTTCCCCAATCACACCCAAGTGACCCAATGGGTGCCCCCTATCTTTCTCCTCACTTGTAGCTTTGTTTTATGTCCCCTCACCCTCTGTAAACCTAGTGCCTATCAAGTTTATGGTCTCGGCTATTTCGTTTTTCATTGCTTCACGGCCGTAGGCAAGTTCATTTTAAATGTACACTTATTATCTACCCAACTACTTATCCGATTTACTTGTCCTCATTAACAGTATGCACAGTGCCAACGCCAGGGGAAATAATATCTACTTGATTCCTCGACACGACAGTGACTTAGAGCAAATCTTTTCATTTAACAGCCTGTAGTCTCTGGAATGCATTACCTAAGGACATTAAAAATGCCAGCCACTTACTTCATTCAAAAAAAGATACACTAAAATGATTCTACATGACGAAAACACTTCTCTATAAATATTCTCCAATGCAGAGATATCATCTCAATTTCTCTTTACCTGCACACCATTTCTGACCATCAACATCACCTTGTTATAAAACACATGATATCTTATTTTACCTTATTATATATGTCTGTATATTCATATGAATTTGTTGTACTGTAATCAATTGTATGTCGTATTGTATATTTATTGCCATATTGTTTTGTACTGTACCTCAAACTGTTTTATATTTACGTATTATTGTACTTTATTCTTTTATTTTTGTGACCATCTGGGAGGCTTTTCACAGGTTTTTCACACCCCCTTCTTCGTGGGTGTTTTACTGCAACGGTTTTTACTAGGACCATCATGACTGAACTCCCTAGGATTTTCCCACAAAATTATATCTTGACCTTATTTCTTTTACGAGTATTAATCATATGAATTCGCCATTGTTTTCCTTTTTGTACCGCTTTATAATTCCTCTTGTTATCATTATAGTTATTACGTACTTAATGAAGGGTTAAATGGAAGAAAGGGTCTTATGGCCTCAATTTCGCCCAAATAAAGACGTTTAATAATCTATCTATCCTATTCCTTCCCCTTTCTCGTTTGCCTAGCATTCCTCTATCCCCTCTATCACTATCCCCATATTCATGTCGCTAATCACAATGGCTCCGCGTCCATCTTTCCTGTTTCCATCGTATTTTTCTCAAAATTCTGTCACCTCGCCCACCCATGAATCGCACCCATCCCATGCACTTCCTCGATTGGTTTCCTTTGTCCATTTTACTTTCTCCATTCATCTCCAAACTCACATTCCAAAAGCCTATCAATGTGTTCCAACTTCCCCGCCATACGTTACCACGATCCATATCAATGTTTTAACGAGTCTTTACTTAACATCCTTATTCAACGTACCTGTCATCATCTCCCTCCTCCTTGTAAAAGCCTCTTTGCCCAGCGCAATTCTTCTCTTTAAGTGCCAACTATTTTAGCCATGCTGGTCCAAAATACTTCCGAGATACGTAAACTTTTACCCCTGCTCAAGTTTTTGCCCTCCTCTTTTCAAGTTAACCTTGGCCTATCTCTTTCTGGAAAATCGCATACCCTTTGATTTATTTATATTGGTTCTCATCCCATATCTATCGCAATGGTTTTCCAATGGGCTCAGCAGAATTTGCTGCCCCTTGGCTGACAGATAAACTGAAGCTCGATCACCGACAAACCTGTTTTATGAATTCAGGACCAACACTCATTCCTATGACTAGTTCTTCCCATGCCTTTCAACCATTTCCTCCACAAAAGGTATACTTGCAGCATCACAGGTGGTAATACCACGCAGTATCCCTGCCCTACTCCTCCTCACGTCCTCAAGTTGGGGGTCGAGTTGGGGGGGGTGGGAACAAATTAGGTAAGTGGTATGGAGGAGGTAGAATGAGATACAGCTTTTTTCACGGCATGAGTGAAGGTGTGTTTGGAAGAAGTGAAGAGAGATATAACGTAAATAGGGGTAAGTTCTCAGCACCCTTAAATTTAAGATGATGGATATTCCGGTAAATTTCGCAGCAATCTGTTCCCTGTCTTTGATGCGGTCAATCGTGCATTCAACAGCCAACACTGGTCGAATATTTTGTGCGAGGAACTCATGAAGGGGACCATTTCAGAGAATGCTATACCTCGCCCTATTATAGTGCCGGCCATCGATCGCCATGCCTTTTCTCAACAGGGACGGCGCGTGTGTTCGATTGCTATCTCCCTCGCTCCCTTTCCCTCCCTTCCTCCCCCCCTCCCTCCCTCTCTCTAGCTCTCCCGAGGCCTCGCAGCAAAATAGCCTCAGGGCTCTAGAGCGCAACCCACCGGGACAAAAGCCCCCCTCATCAGGGCTTCTCTGTCTCTTTTAGTCCATGCTCTTCTCAATCCCACCGAATACAAAAAGGGAAATGTATGCATTCCTCTGAGACACCAACGCTTTGACGGCGGCAAATACTCTTCCCGCCCCCGCTTGCTCTTTTAAACATTGTACATGGCTCGCGAAGGGTGTCTGGCCCTTTGAAGCACCAAATTCCACCCTCCCCTAGTAATTGAAATGAAATTCTTGACTTCGTAATTCCACACACTTGGAATTGTGTGGAATTACAAAGTCAATTATTTCATTCCAATATGTTATGCAAATTCCATGAAGTTACACCGGAGACAACGAACTCCCCTCTGAAGCCATTGCTCCCGCGCGCACCGCATGTGTATCCAGCGTATATCAAGTGAAGGGCAGCGAAGAATGGCGAAGGGCACAATCCGATGTGACGTGATATTTTAGTTCCTCAAAGCACGTAGACTAGATGACAGTGGATTCATTATATTATGTGCTCTCCAGCTCTATCGACCGCACAATTGGAATGCGCGACGAGAGCAGTCGTGGGAAAAGGCGCCGCGTGAATCGAGGCAAGCGAAATTTCCCGTTTGGCAGGAGTCGTCTCCATGACAGCAGCGAATGCAGAAGGCATTCAGGCATGTGCGAATGCTGTTAAATGGCGTTAAGCTGATCTAAAGAGAAAATCTTATTAAATCGAGATCAGATTCAAAACAGTGAAAAATTAAGAAGAAGCCAACGCCTCATCGTGCTTCATGGTCGAATTCGTACGGAAGCATTCGCCGTTTCAATCTATTGTGTTCTTATTGTAATCATTAGCATAGATATAATAGTTAAATTGATAATCCGTGAAAATTAACATGTCGAAAAATGCGACCCAACGTAAACTGTGGCGCGAGGCGTGTTGAATCGACTTATTCAACCGCGAATGGAAATGAAATAAAAACCTACCTAATGATTGGCGAAGCGCGTGGCGGGACGGGCGCACATTAGCGGGGGAGGAGGTGGGGTGTGAAAGGGGGGGGCAGGGGGAGGGAGGGGAGGCGGCCGTTGGCTGGATTCCGGGGAAGGCGGAGTGAGTGGGACGACGAGGAACGCTTGGCGTGAGAGGAGCGAGGAATGGATGAGAGGGAGGCCTTTTAGACGGAAGTGGAGATGAGTGTTTATTATTAAGGGGGCGATATTCCCATTTACTTCTCTTCATCTTCGCTGCTCATTTCAAAGACCATTTTGCCGAGGAAAACACCGCCTTGACCGTATTTTATACTTTGAGCATCGTCATTCAAAACATTTCCTACAAGGATGAGTTGTTCTAACTGATGTAGGTTGATGGATTTTGTGTTATGTTAGGAGTAATAAAATATTTATTCGGTAGTTGCGTCCATCCAAAACCTACCTTAACCGGTAAATTACCTTATAATAATAATAATAAAGAACTCCTATCCACTTCCATGTCGTCCAAAATCAATGGCATTCTCTCACCGCCCGGCGTGCTTTAAATTGCCGCTTGTTCTATAGCACGGCCCCCAGCATCTTTCGGACGCCTTTCATCGCCTCCTCAATCCACTCCTAAGTCAATTCTCATACTTCATCACTCACTGCTTCCTTTCCCGTTGGTCGATCTCCTCGCTCAATTTCTCGCACTGATCTTTTGCACTATTCATCCATCCATAACCGCCACCTCTTGCCTCTCCAATTGCTTCCAACGCACGCGGGGTCACGGTTTAAGCGATACACCGACAGATTACCAGCCGGCAAGCGCACTTCACGGTGTCGCTCCCGACGCCACGGCGGAGCGGAGTCCTCCGGCGACCTCGCGGCCCTCGAAGCACGTCATTCGTGGCACGCCCGCGGAGGCGAGGTGAGGGCCGGCGGCCTTCGGCTCGACGTGGACCACAAGAGGCCGCGGGAGCGTCGGAGAGGGCCCGTTGGCCCGACTCAAGTTTCGCCGGCCAAGGGGCTCGACGCGTCCGCGAGATGTGGAGGAGGGAAGGGGTGAGGAGCAGCGATGACAGGTGTCATGTCCAGCGCATGGGATCCGAGCCACACTCGTGTCTAGTCAGAGTACTCGCTATTCAACTACTCATCAAGAAATCTCTGATTTCTCTAGGAAATATTTCCATATATTCCCAGGGCGTTCCGCGTCCCGTAAAAAAGAAATTTTGCGCAATCTTACTGTGGCAGTAATGTTGACTTCAGGTAGTAGTGGATTCAGGGGGGCGACCGCCAGCCGAGGTCATTTGCGCCATAAGGTATGGACAGGAAAGGATCAAGGGTGGAGAGGAACCCGGTGCCGGCATTAGCTTACTCATAATGACGATGGTGCCAAGGGGTCCGTAGCTTAACGTCCCATCCGACGGATGGCGTACTCACTCCAAGTGCCTTCCGCAAAGCACCTCGGTAGGGATCGGGACACCACTGAAAAATAGCTGCCATTTCCAGGATTCGAACCAGGGGTCTCTGTGTCGGAAGCAAGTACGTTAACCACCGCATCATCCCAATCACCTACTAAAGTACTAAACCTTTTGATATGCCCATCAAATACTTCCAATGTAGTGAAGCCTGAAACGGCATACTCCACCGTTCTTTTCTATACTTCTAGTGTAATTATTTTTATCAGCAGCCAGCTCTTAATAATTAAAAACTGTGCCTTTTTAATTCCACAGTAATTTAATTAGACACGACGCGGGTTCCGACCGAGGCAGTTTTTATGCTCAACGTCAAGTCATCAGGCGATGACTTGACGTTGAGCATCGAAACACGAGTAACGCCGGAATAAAGTTCTGTGCAATGGCAAAGTCATAGTTTTTCATTATAAAATTAATCTGTTCAATGAGTGACGCCAGAAACCACCGACTATAACAGCAGCAGACTCCCAGCTCAAGCTAAGCATACGTACGTAGATGGACCCAGGCACTGCGCCCGGCTTCTAACCCTGTCAAACATGACGCTAATTATCCAAATATATTGCATGTTGCAATTGCTCATTTGCAACTCTTGCATACTCGCTTCCCTTCAAAAATATCGATACTTCTCTTCTCTCTACGTCCATTTCCCAACTTCTCCCTCTCCAAAGAGCCTCGGTCGGTCTTCAGCGCCCCCCGGTGCGTCCCCTCTCCCACACCTCATCGAGTCTCTCTCGGCAACCTTCTTTCTCCCCCAACCATGCGCATTGCTCGCCCCTTTCCTTATATTCCCGACAGTTCATTTGTACGTCCTTCTCCTCACCCGCGCCTCAAAAGTCTCCATGTACGTTTTTCATCTTCGCCCAACGACCGAGTTTCCGAGCCACACAAAAACATGTCCTCGCCCAAGCATTCAAAGTTTCCCATAGTCTTTTCCATACATCTTCGATCAAAATGACCGCAATAAACTCCCTTCCCTTCATAAGAACTCCCTCACCCAAGACGCAAATATTCTTTTTATATCCTTTCAAATTTTTCCACCTTTTTTACAACACTGAACGAATAGGTGCACTATTCTGCCCATTCTAATGAATATCACATATTTATAACGTTTTGATCAAATTAATTGTATTTCAAACAAATTAATTTTCTCTATTTTTTTATCCTACCATTTAATTTTTTATAAAATATAATTTTTCAACTAAATTAACGGTACCTCATAGGGATCCGAGTTTTTATTCCTTCATAGGACCGGGAATTACGCGATAGTTTTCGTAACATAACATCTCTCTCTTCGCTTTGAGTTTCGGACTTAACATATTTCCCCGACACTTTTGAAATCGAGGGCGTCGTTCACCCCGAGTAAGGAGCAGCGACCTCAGCGGCGACCGCATGAAGTAAAATAAATGCCCACTCGAACGCGCCAATGAAACCAATGAAACTAATACGTTCATATCAGTTGCGAGTAATTCCGACGCCGTTCATTGCAGTCACACACACCCCCCCCCTTGCCCTATTTTTAGCATGTCGTGCACCGCACCCCCACCCTATTCGCACCATCACTCTACTTTCGGAAGCAGTAAAACACGCACTCTGCCCACCGTTCCAGTTTATACGCGATACATCTCCATTTGTTGTCCAAACATCTGCCCCGTGCGACAGGCGAAAGGCAGGAAGCGACGCCTGCAGGGAGTTCCCCGTCAATGGCGTTCATTCGCAAGACTCTGGAATTCGGTCCACGTTGTTGAACGTAAGAAATGAGTGGCTCAACCCACAATAGACGTGAGTTCGAACCCCTCGCGACGACTCGATCCAACACCTCCATTCTAATCTATTCTTCCATTTTTCCTTTTCTACATCTCGTGGAAATCTGAAAGAGCGTTCGTCACTTCAAGTCTCGAAACGTGATCGCGTGAGTGCCTCCCTTCATTCTCTCTCCCCGTGAGCTGTTTACTCGCGTTTTTCGATCACCCCCACCCCGTGAACATTGCTCAACGCGGCCGCCTATGACTGAAAAACTTGAGATAATATCGCTCTCAACCCTAGAGTCAACGACTTGAAACAGGGACATGCGTCACCTTTGGCGATTCGCCATTTTGTTTCGTAGGATTCCGGTCCAAGTTAAGTCGTCTTCCTAAAATTTATCTCTAACATTCAAGGAGACAAGGCTTTCTCTCGTCGCGAATTCCCAAACAACAGCGTTCCCTTGGGAGGCGGAATTACGAACGATTGAAAACTCGCGTTATTCTTTCCGAAATTTCCCTTGCTAAAAAAAATACCTTTTATTATAAAGTTCTAGATATATTTTTTTAGCGATGGGGAGGGTGTTCTTTTCTGGAAATTAAACTTCGCTTTCATTTTCATGTATTTAGCACACTTAAAATTGATATTTATATAGATTTGCCTCAAAATTAAGGATTGAAAAATGGAGGATGATTAGTTTCAAGGGTTGAAGCACGATAGCCTCGCAAGAAGGCGCGCACCAAACTGATGGAGCATATTCTTCCAATCATTGCCTGGCCTTCATTTTTTCGCTGACAGCATTAATATCTGTAATTTATTACTACAACCAATTGGTTATGATATTAATTTGTTGAAAATACATCCCTGATCAAATTATCACACTTCATAGGAAATCAAAAATGACTTTTTCGACTTGAGAAGTCTAATTATTACTTCATTGTCCGATGATTGTCACACGCTTTTCCCATCGAAATTTCCATATTGCCTGTAAATTATTTTGCATTCAAACTGTAATCTACCAATCAGTGATTCAGGCGGTGATGACATTTCCCCGAGTCACTGATTCCGAAGTCAAAGATTGCTTTTCCCATGAGTAATCTAAACAATTACACAATGAAGATTTATCTAAGAGTTACCTATTTTTTTATTATGCAAATTATTGGCAAAAATGAATAATGGTCTTGGGATTTCTACGTGCCAATAAAAGCTATGAAAGAAAATTTTAATGAACCTCTAGTAGTGCACACAATGAAAAACGAAAAAACTAATTTTCCACACGATTTAAACATTTTTCTTAATTTGTGGATACAATTATAGAAATTCTCACGGGAAAGTTATCATTGTAGTCACGCCAACACTCATTCCTTTTTCTTTGATGCACAATAAAATAAAAATATTTGTTTTGCTTTGCGAAAGAAAAACACTCGGTTGAATAAATGGCAAATCAAAGTAAATATTTTTCGAAGGCAACAACTACTGACAAAAATAACTTTTCAACTTATAAATTGAAATTTTTTCCCTCAACACGTTGGTGTAAAGGAGGGGATGTTTCCTTCACGCGACATTTTTCTTCTTTCGAGTCCAATTTGCCGGTCCGCGTATCATTACAGTTCCCTCGGGATGATTTCTTCGCTCGTTTCTTACATTCTTATCGAGTCATGTTTACAATCAGTTTGATGCGTGGGAAAACCTTTTGAATCATCGGCGAGTTTCGGCTGTGGTATGTTGAAGCCGGGTCTAAAACGCAAAAATATCACTAAGGAGTTAGCGCGAGAGAATATCCAAACAACTTGGTCGCCGACGGACGAGTTTATTAGGAATCCACACATTTAGAAAGTAGTTTTTTTGGCCGTTACCGGAAACCTTCCCCCATTCGATAATTAAGAGGAAGAATTTTGTCTTTTGTCTCAACTATTCAAAGCGCTATATGCCCTACGCCTGAAAAAAAATGATGAAACAAATAAATTGAAATTCAAAAATATGGAAAACAGGGGAGCGGTCGTACCTGTGGAGTCATTTACGGAGCAATTAATTCCGCTCCACTGACCAAAATACTGATTGGCTTTCGGTGGGGATAGTTTTTTGTTTTGATGTTTGATTTTCATTTTCAATAAAAACTACCGGTTTCGACTCTTTTTTGCGTGCAGTTACCCTCTGAAAGACCTGAATTCGGTGGGCTGCCAACGAGAATGACGATTAGTTTCCCATGCATGAGTGAAATCGGCCCCTGCGTGGTGCACGCGTGTTAAGGGAGACCCCCACCAAATGACCCGTGCGTCGCAGCAGCGCGACGGGGTGCGGGGGCACTCCCGGGAACCCTTAGCGCCCCACCCGCACGCCCGCATCCGCCGTCGCGACGACATCGCTACCCGGGGAGATGAAGCGCTGCCGAGGGGGTGGCGGGATCGATTCTGGCCGTGCACCAGCGGCACCGAGGAAAGGAGAGAAGGGGGGTGAGAGGCCGAGGTGGCGCCCCCGCTCGAGGGTGCACGAGCGCATTCAATCATCCTCTCGTCCGAGCGATCCCGAGTAATCAATCACGCCGCGACGCATTAAACCAATCACCGTCTGAATCGAATGGGCAAGAATTATCCAAAAAGATTACGCGTAACATTCGTCATTCAAACCCTATCGATCGGCAGGGCGAACCTGGCATCATAGTGTAAGTGCCCGGATCCAAAGAGTTGCAAAAAAGTTGGAAAAAGATTTTGTACCATATCTAATCTCATACCGGAAGAAGTGTGCGCCGAATTTCGCCCTGGAGGTGTATTCGTAAAACGTTTTCATGGCACACTTCAGAGCATATCGAAAGTTCATTGGGGCGAACTAGAAACTTCGCTAATAGGTTTGTGGAATGGAACTCTTAGATTAAATGGAGTATGCGGCGTTGATAACCGCGATAGATCATCCTGGGACGCTCTTGAAAATGGCGGAAGGCCAAGTTGAATGAACAGGCAATGCGCGAATAAAACTGTGCATTAAGTAAGCGGGGGGATCGGAATGGTATGGTGGAAAACGTACTGACTTCCCACGCAGAGGACCTGGGTTCGCATCCCGGAGGTGGCTGATATTTTTCAGGGGTATCTCGATCACTACTTGAGGTGCTTTGTGGAGGGCATTTTGATTGAATACGCCGTCCGTCGGATGGGACGTTCAGCTGCGGACCCCTTGGCGTCTTTCTATATGGCAGTAGGCTAATGCCAGCGCCGGGTTTCTCTCCACCCTTGCTTTCCCATCCACTCCAAATGGCCTCAGCTGTCGGTCGCCTCCCCTAAATACTATCACTACTAACGAAGTGGCGTCATATACTCCAGTCGTTCGCACGCGGTCAACGGGGGTGGACGTGTTCTCTCATCGCTCCGAGGAAGTGAAAGTTTGCGGCCAAAATGCCTGGGGAGGTCATTCCGGAGAGTTAAGTGGTGATTAAGTGCAAGGTCTGTAAGAGGAACTTGAAAAGCGGTGCCCAATGCACGGATTGTGGATGTTGGTTTCACTTCAAGTGCAGTAAGAAGACCATGAAGGAGTGTGTTCAAGAAGGGTGGAAGTGTGAACAATGTGAAAAGAATGTTTCAAATGAACTAGGCAAGAAAGACTCTACAATAGAAATGCTAAGGAGTGAACTGCAAACGGCTAAGGAAGTAATAGCAGCCCTAAAGGATGAAAACGAGAGGTTAAAATGTCAACTAGATAACAAATGTGAACGTTTCGAGACTGTTAGAGACAGGAGATGTAAGAGACGCACGGAAACGAGAGCACCGGAAAAACGCCGCAGTGCTGATTTGTGTGGAGGAGGCAGCACAAGAGAAGGAAATTCAGTTAGGGAAGGTCAATCACATCCACAAGGAATGTGTGAACTTAAGAAGAATAAAACAAAGATTAGAATCATGGGGGATCCTATCATAAAATTTAGCGGAGACTTTTGCGAGGAAGGTGGGGCAACGGTAAATTGTTTCCCGGGTATAAGAACGGAGCAACTGCAACACAAAATTGAGGAGATGGAGGGTGAGCGGGAAGAGGAAGTGGTGATCCTACACGTTGACACAAATGATGTCCGAGGGGCTAAAACAGGTGACCATGTAGTTAGATTGGTGTGGGATTTAGCCATGGCAGCAAAGAAGAAATTTAAAAAAGGAAACATAGTGATTAGTGGGATTATAAGAAGAAAAGATATTTGGGACCGCAAAATCGACTATATAAACGAGAGAATAGACTGGGTGTGTCAAAGACTAGGTTTATTCTTTGTTGATACAAACTGCTGGATTAAAGATGGCAATTTGGGAATAGATGGTGTCCATCTTAACAGAAGGGGCTCCCATAAGCACGGAAGACTACTAGGCAATTTAATAAGCACATACAAGAAGCAGGGAAACTTATAGGGGTCAACCGAGGTGATTGGGAAGTGGAAATCAACAGCCACCGCAGAGGCAAAATCACTTTCTGTGCGACATCCTCATACAACGGGGGAGAGTTCACAGAAGAGTCTGTCAGACGAAGAAGAACTGAAGCAGGGACCGGAAGCGGAGGGCGGAGGACACTTGGCGAACGTGAAGACGGGGAATGGCGAGGAACGACGGGATGTGTGGCGAGCAGAGTGTTGCCCAGTGGCTCTACAAGCAGACCCGAGATTGCGCACGGTATAGACGGTAAAATTGAAGGTAAGGGTTTAAAAATATCCTCCAGGTAAACTGTAGAAGTATCCTCAACAAATCTAGGGAATTTGACACTGTAATAAATGCTTGTAATCCCAACATCATCATTGGCACAGAATCTTAGCTTCACGATAGCATTACATCGGCCGAAATTTTTCCGTCAAATTACAATGTCTATCGAAAGGATAGAGGTGGGAGGGGCGGAGGAGTATTCATTTGTGTTTGTAGCACCATAATAAGCTTTTTAGATTGGCAACAAAGTAACTGTGAGATGATGTGTGTAAGGATACGAGAAGCAGAAAGTAGCAAATGGTTAAAAATAATTGCTTTGTTTAGAAGTCCAAGCGGAGGTATGCACTCGTTGCAGATCCTTGCTGACTATTATTCTGAAAACCCCCAAGATAACATCATCACAGCCGGGGATTTAAACCTTCCAGAAATAGGGTGGGGGGGCAAAACAGAGGGTGGCGGGCAGGCACAATATCTGGTAAATCATTCTCTGCCTGGCTTCTGCCGAGGACAGACGTGCTCGAGCTCGCTCCCTAGAACCGGTTCCACCCTACCTGAGACTACCTGCGTGCCTGCTGTTACTTCTGTGCCTCTGTGCTTGTTCTTTCCTAGTGAAGTGTAGTTTAGTGTTAGCTTTAAATTTGTGAAATAGTTTAGTTTTTGTATTGCTTGTTATTAGTTTTTAATAGTGTGATGGTATTCCTAGTGGGTACTCTTAGTGGCTTGCGGTGGTTTTTGTCCTTCGAATCTAATTGGTTATCGGTGAGTGCTTTACTTTCTTCAATATCTTTTTTCTTTTCGCACCGAGTGCGTCATGATAAATTATTGTGAAAGTTGGATTCGTTACCATTGGACTTGTGAGTAAAACAATGGATAAAATTTTTTCTTAGAGGCAGAAATCAAAAAGTAAAATTAGGGGATACATTTTCAAATGAGGCGAGCGTTTTAGCTGGAGTTCCGCAAGGCAGTGTTCCAGGGCTATTACTCTTCCTAATTTACGTAAACGATCTACCAAACAATTTACATTCCCAAATAAGACTCTTTGCTGATGACTGCATTATATACAGACGGATAGAACATGTAAATGACCACGTAATATTACAAAATGACATCGATCGCCTTGGTGACTGGGTTACAAATAATAATATGGGCATTAATATAAGTAAAAGTAAGCATATAAAATTTTCAAATTTTTATTAAATATTACAAAATGACATCGATCGCCTTGGTGACTGGGTTACAAATAATAATATGGGCATTAATATAAGTAAAAGTAAGCATATAAAATTTTCAAATAAAAAGAATGCAGAAAAGGAAATTTACACCCTCTTTGGAGAAAGAATCCCACGTACTAGTCAATGCAAATATTTAGGCATTTATTTAACTAGGGATCTTGGGTGGGGAGTCCAAGTAGAAAATTTGACACGGAAGGCATTTAAAGTATTGCAATGGGTGATGAGAAATTTAAAAGGAAGTAGCGTAGCCACAAAAGAAAATGCATATAAGGTACTGGTTATCCCTTTCCTAGAATACTCCTCCATAGTATGGGATCCATATGAGGTGGTACATATTAAAAGGATAGAAAAAGTTCAAAGAAAGGCAGCAAGATATGTACTCGGAAGGTACAAAAGAACAGATAGTGTCACGGAAATGTTAGATGTACTGAAATGGAAGAGTTTGAAAAATAGAAGAAAAAGGAGTAGGTTAGGCGCGATGTATAGAAGTGTTAAAAAGGACGAAGCGTGGGACTATTTATGGCAAGGGATAGAACAGCCTAAATTTAAGGAAAAAAACGACCATAGTTTCAAAATAAAAATAAGGACGCAAATAACAAATAAGAAAAAATACTCTTTTTTTAAATAGAACCATAATTGATTGGAACCAGCTGCCTGGAGGTTTGTTTGAGCCCTTCCCATCCAATTTTAGAAGTTTTAAGTATGAATGTAAAGCAGCCACTGGGTAATAAACTTAATTGTAGTTATTAAAATATTGTTTGCATTTGATGTGGACAGCATTTTGTATGTGATGTGGACGTTTGTTTGTATGTGATGTGGAAGTGTCATTGTATGTAAAAATATTTTGTCTCTTATCTGTTTTTGTAGTGCGAGTATGTATGTAATTTTCGTTTTAAGAGTTATCTTTGACCAAACTTGACCGTTGCCACCAGGAAAATCTCCTAATTGCAACGTAACTGTAAAATAAATAGAATAATTAATACAACAAATATACATCCAATACTGAACATCCATTTCGAAATGTTTTCGAAAGAGATGCATAAAATCCAATTACAATTGAGAAAATGAGGCTCTTAAAGAGTTTTGACAAAAACATCCCAAATAACTACATTATGTAAATAATTTTTTGAACGATTTATGGTTTTTTGGTAGAACATTTAGATCTTTAAATGAAGAGTTGAAGAAGTTTATTTGCCAAACATCTTCTTGATTCTAGCCATTTCGAATTCAAAGTGCTTCACAATTTGGAAAAAGGAAGGAAGCTGGATGCCATGGAGCAGCTGGAAATCTTACATCGCAAGGACTTGGAGCTGATCAACGAAGTCCAATTTTTATCTTCACCTTCCCCCTCCTCTCCATCACCTTCCCACGACGTACATGTGACCAGGGATCCCTTGCCCCCTACTCATTGGATATTTCCTTCCTTTCCCCCCCTCTGCAGACGGAGACCATGCTTTCCCGGACAAAGTGGGAAACCCCGAGTCCCCACCCCCTTTTCTCACGGACGAGGAGGGAAGGTTCACCGCTGCGGGACAAACCACACCCCCCCCCCCTATTCGGCATGTGCCAGTGATAACATTCCTTCCTACACCCTTTCCCTAAAACCTCGCTAGGGGGCGCCCTTAAAACTATACAGTGATCCCAATCTTTACCCTTTAACTCAGTGCTTATTTGTGTATTGAAACCTTGTTCCCAGACCACGACCATAGGGAAAAAACCCCGATCCCGTCCTCTTCCTCCGCGGTCCGAAGAGCTTTGCGCCGCACCGTGGGACACCCTCAACGAGACACCCCCGTCCATTCGGCCACGACGCGCTCTCCGGACACCTAGGGTCTTTGCACCTTGTCTTCCCCAACCCTCTTCCCCCCCACTCACATAGTCACCTATGCTGCCTTCCACCTTCCCCCCCTCTTTTCCTCCACCCTCCCCTTACTTACCTTCAATCATATATATACCGGAGTCTGAGGTTTAAATATCACCTGATGATTATGTAGTAACATTGAAACCGGTCGCATTAAATTTTATAGTTGTGGAAAATTGCTATTTTTAATTAATTAAGAGTCCAAGTTTCCGCGCCGCACATAGCTACGCTCCATATCAAAGTTTTTACGAGTCTTTTCTTAACATCCTTACTCAACGTCCCCGTCATCAACTCCATCCTCTTTGTGAAAGGCTCTTGGCCTAGCGCAATTCTTCTCCTTGCATCCCTACTACTTTGACCGTGTTGGTCCAAAACACTTCCGAGATACGTAAACTGTTCTACCTATTCTAGTTTTTGCCCTCCTATTTTAATGTTTAGCTTAGCCTTTTTCTTCCTAGGAAATCGCATTACCTTTGTTTTATTAATATTGATTCTAATCCCATACCTGTCGCACTGAATTTCCAATTCACTCAGAAATGCTTAAACCCCTTGGCTGACTGACAAACTAAAGCTAGCTCATCAGCGAACGTAACTGATTTTACGAATTCCTCGCCCACCTTCATTCCTACCTCCAGTTCTTCCCATGCCTCTTTAATCATTTCCTCTGCATACAGGTTGATGAGCAACGGTGATAATGGGCAGCCCTACCTCTTCCTAACACTGCCCATCCGGACTTCCCGTTTCCCACTCGCACCCGAGCAGTCTGAGGCATGTACAGGTTGCGGATTAGCCTCCTTCCCCTCCAATCTATTCCTATTTTCTCTAATTTACCCACTAGTTTTTCCCTACTCACCCAATCAAACGCCTTACCAAAATCTACGAAACAGGCAAATACATCCTGGTTGCATTCTATATTCCTCTGGATTAATAATCTCAATACTGCAATGGCATCACGCGGACCTCTCCCCTTCCTAAACCCAAACTGATCATCCCCTAAGTAATCATTCACCTACTCTCTATCTTTTTGTTTATTATCCTGAGAACAACTTTAGCTGCGAAGGATATCAAACTTATTGTCCTATAGTCCTCACGTGATGTAGCCTTTACCTTTTTCGGAATAGGAACTAAAACTGATCTCACAAAGTCTTCCGGTCAGATTCCTTCCTCATAGATACTACGAATCACCCCATATAGCCTCTTCCTCCCACATTTGCCTAAACATTTCCGTAGTTCCGCAGGAATGTTATCCACCCCCACGGCCTTATTTAGCTTCATCTCCCTTAATGCCCTTTCTATCTCAATTTCTAGTGTGCCTGGAACTAAGCTATCTCCCTCTACGTCATGTTCCTTTTCTATGTCTAACTTTGTTGGTCTGAGTTCTTTACTATACAGTTCTTCTATATATTCTACATCTACATAATACCCCGCAAGCCGCCGCAAGGGCGTGTGGCGGGGGGTGTTAGGTCACCAACCGTAAAAAAGAAAAATACCACATGCAAAAAAACAACACGGAAAATTACACCCACAGCAGCGCACACACTCATGCAAAAATCCCTTCATCCAATACTCATGCAAACACATATACCGCAAAACAACTAAAAAACTGCACCCCATGATGCAGCACGAAAGACATTCTACAACACGGAAGCCAGGACACAACAAGCAAGAAATTGAAACATCACTACCACATGAAAATGCACCACGAAACACTCTACCCCCAAAGAGTCTCTAATTGGCAGGGAATGCGACCCAACGTTGCAGGTAGCAGGAATTTGCCCCCGCGGAGAGGGACGATGGATTGAAAGGGAAACTTAAAAACAGATGAACGGAACACGAATGAGGTCATTCGGAAAGAATGGGTTATTATATTCCTTCCATCTCTCTTGGATCTTTCCTGTGCCAACTATTATCTTACCCGCCTTATCTCTAACTGTTAGCATTGACCTTCCTTTCTTACTTCCCGATAAAGATTTAACTTTGCTGTACAGCGCACCGATTTCACCCTTCCTCCGAAAACTTTCCATATCCTCCCACTGCGTCTTCCACCATGCTTCCTTTGCTTTATTTGTTGCCCACCTCAATTTATTGTTTAACTCTTTGTACTTCATTTTTCTAACTCGGTATTTACATTCTTCCATTTTCTCCTCTCATCTATGTTTGTCATCAGCTCATCCGTGATCCATGGTTTCCTAGTCCTTTTCATGTAATCGGTTCCAATAGTGTCTTTTGTCGTGGGGGGTGGAGCGAGAACAGTAACTGGACTCCTTGGGACACTAGCCGTCCACCCGCGCTCTCATCCCTCCTCGTGCGTCATCTCCGAGGTATCAATTCGCCCTTTGGTCCCCAGTATTTCGCATAAATATAAGGGGGACCCAACTAGGGGGGCTAGTCTGTTCCGTTGCCGGTCTGCGCCATCGCAAGACCCGCTCCTACCTTCCCTACGCCGGTCTGCGCCCTCGCAAGACCCGCGACTCCCCCTTCCCTACGCCGGTCTGCGCCCTCGCAAGACCCGCGACTCCCTGCCTTATTCCCTGTGACTCCCCTTGGGCTCCGAGCATCTGTGTTACCAGTTAAACTTTCAATTAACTGATTTTTGCTGTAAGAATGCTATCGTTCTTACCAGCACGCTACCATGCCTTTCGGGCACCAGATTCAGACTACCTTAGGTTTTTCACCTTACAATAAGTTATAACGTTCGTGTCATTGTGGTTTAAGCAATTGCTGTCATGGCTTCTTACAATCCTTTTCACTCGTGTCCTTCAGACCTCCCTCTTTTCCCAACTTACCCATTGCACCTAAATCCTTTTGTGGAGTTTACGCCGACCGTTAATACCATCACCGACAGTACTTCGACCTCCGGTGCACCCACACAAAGCGCCACGACAATCGGGAGTCAAGCATATCTTATTCCAAATTTTAGCGGGGACGACGAATCGTCCGTAAGTAATTTCTTGGAATATTTGAAAATCACAAGTCATCTTAATGCTTGGACGGAGACCCAAGCCTTGTGCGTGGCGCGATTGCGTCTCAGTGGATCTGCAGCGGAATACGTTACCACTAACCCACATATAGTGGATAACTTTGAAAATTTTTCCTCTTGTCTTAAGCGCAGATTTTCAGTTCGAATTTCTCCCATCTCGCTCGAGCGTATGTTTACAACTTGCGTGCAGCGCCCGCTTGAACCCGTCAGTGAGTTCTCCACCAGACTTCGGAAGATCATTCGCCAATTAAGGGAAACTTTTCCAGACCCAAATTCAGCATCCACGAAAGCTATCTTTGACCACAGACTTTTATCTCAATTTCTTTCGGGATTAAGAGAAGAGTTAGGAAGTTTCGTCTTGGTTCGAGGTCCAAAAAATATTCTTGAGGCGGAAGAGTTTACGCTGAATGAGGAGGCGAATTTAAGAAATTATGCGATTCAAGTTCCTAATGCTGGTGGCATCCACTCTCTTTTCCCTAGGCAGCCGTCTCATGTCAACCCTCATCTCCCGCAACACTATCTCCCCCCGGCTCCCATTCACGAACAGACGCCATTAGTAATGGTCCCGAATGGACAGCAATCAGCACACGAAAATACCGTAGGAGCTCCGCCCAATCACTTATCCTACCCGCCCAATCATGAGTCGCAAAGGGCAGAGCTGCCACGTCCTCCGCCTCCTCCCCCACGCAAATTTTATCAGTACGGTCGGACAGGGCACATCGCTCGCTATTGCCGGACAACTCAGCGTCAATGTTTTCATTGCGGTGAGTCAACTCACAATTCAAAAGAATGCCCGCTACTCATTTGCGGGCTATTCCGGAAATCCGGTCATCGCCCCGTAGATTGCCCAAGCAAAGGGTTAACGGAGCAGGGAAACTTGTCGACCCCGATCGCAAGGTCGGGGGAGAATTGATTTTAGCTGTAACACCCGAAGATGGATTGATACTTGTAGGAACGATGAGTGGCCAACCTCTTAGGTTCCTAGTGGATACAGGCGCCGCAGTCACCATTCTCCATCAAAGGAAATTTTCATTCATGGAACTTAGTCTCTCTCCCTATGCTACTCCCATCAAAAGCGCCTCAGGTCATGTTCTCCCGGTAAAAGGCCAGTGTTATATTCCGTTAGTGATTGACGGGAAGTCTTACCCGCACGATGCGTTGATCGTAGATTTACATCTACATCTACATTATACCCCGCAAGCCGCCGCAAGGGCGTGTGGCGGGGGGTGTTAGGTCACCAACCGTAAAAAGGAAAAATACCACATGCAAAAAAACAACACGGAAAATTACACCCACAGCAGCGCACACACTCATGCAAAAATCCCTTCATCCAATACTCATGCAAACACATATACCGCAAAACAACTAAAAAACTGCACCCCATGATGCAGCACGAAAGCCATCCTACAACACGGAAGCCAGGACACAACAAGCAAGAAATTGAAACACCACATGAAAATGCACCACGAAACACTCTACCACCAAAGAGTCTGTAAAAGGCAGGGAATGCGACCCAACGTTGCAGGTAGCAGGAATATCCCCCCGCGGAGAGGGACAAGGGATTGAAAGGGAAACTTAAAAACAGATGAACAGAACACGAATGAGGTCATTCGGAAAGAATGGGTTATTACAGCAAAACACATAGTTAGTGGAAGAGCATTTAGGGACCACAAATTATGATGGCATAATTGGACTTGACTTTGTGAAAACTTATGGCTGCTCTATCAATTTGGATAGTTCAAAATTTATCATAAATAACAAGCATGGCGTAAAATTACATCCCAGCAATAGACAGCAACTAGACATCGATCTGATTACATTTGAGGAAACCGACTGTCATTCAGACGCGGTGACATGTGAACACTATTCACAAGAGAAAGAGCAGCCTCGTCTCATTGTTTCAGAAAATCCGACGGTCGCGACTGCCGATGAATGGTGCAAACCGCGACGCGTAAAATCCGAGCCCCCGAAAGTGCAATCCTCCGAAAAAGTACGAATTTCTATTGATGATAGTTCATCAATCCCAAGCTGCGAAGAGTACAAACTTCCGCGCCTTCTTTCCTCAGCACCGAATACTTCAGAATCTAGTATGGGAAAATGCGCCACTAAATTATTTCTCCCAAGCCCGATTAACCAAGAAAATTTTGAGATGTATCAAGGGGCAGATATGTATGTCGAGACGAAAGCCGCGACTGTAAAAGAGAGAGAAAACAGAATTGTGGAGACGGACGATGCTAACGCCGGGACATCAGAACGAAGTGAATTTCCGAATCTGTGTGATAACCTTAGTAAGGGTGGTTCCGATGACGCCTTGGTGCGAACCGTAGTCTCAAAATCAGAGGGAGAGTTTTCCAGGGAAGAAAGTGGCTTCGAGTCATTGTGTATTGAAGAAAATATCAAAGTACCCCCCTTGTCGATCTTGATGTGTTGGGCCCGGAATAATAAATTAGCGCAAAAAGAACTCCTCCTCGGAGGGTGTTCCACGTCCCTCCCGACAATTGTGAAGGTGTCTGAGAAAGGAATAGCTCCTGTTTTACTTTTCAATGATGGGATTACTGAAAAAATCATTAAGAAAGGTTCGAGCATAGAGGTCGAAGGGTTTCACGAGAAAGCAACTAATCCGCTTTTAAATACAATCGACTCTGAGGAAGGAGAGATCTGGCCTGAAAAACCACCGGGGGGAAATATTTCCTCACTTTTCAATCTGGAGGACGTACCTGTGGTAGCTTTAGAATCACTGAAAACGCTTCTCACCGAATTTTTCGATATATTCGTCAGCCCAACTACTCCTCTAGGCTGTACGGAGATAGTAAGGCATACCATTGACGTCGGAGATGCAAAGCCAATCAAGAAGGCACCGTATCATGTACCTCATTCTCAGCGCGCAGTGTTAGATGATGCCATTATGGAAATGCTACAACATGGCGTGATATCCCCTTCGACCAGCCCCTGGTCCGCCCCTATAATCTTGGTGAAGAAAAAATCTACGAGTAATGAATCTGTTAAATACCGTCCGTGCATAGATTACCGCGCCCTAAATAACGTCACAAAAAAGGAGGTGTTTCCGCTCCCGAACATGGATGAAATTTTTGACCAGATAGGTGACGCACGCTATTTTTCCACCATGGATTAATGTACCGGCTATTGGCAAGTGGAAGTGGACAAAAACAGTAGAGAATACACCTCATTCAGTACGCCCCACGGTCACTACGAGTGTAATAGAGTTTTGGTCTAGCAAATGCACCTTCAACCTTCCTACGTCTCATGAATGCTGTGTTGGGGGGGCTACTCGGGGATGGATGCGTCTTCTATTTGGATGATATCCTTAGATATGATTATTCATGGGAAGCCCACATATCTGGATTAAGGGAAATTTTTTCCAGGCTGAGAAAAGCGAAATTAAAACTAAAACCCCAGAAATGCATCTTCTTCCGGAAAAAAGTCAAATTTTTAGGACATATTATCTCAGCTGAAGGTCTACAGCCCGACGATGAGAAAATAAAAGCCATTCAGGAATTCCCGGAACCAAAAAATATACGAGCTCTTCAGTCCTTTCTCGGTCTCGCGGGGTATTACAGAAAATTCATTGCAAATTTTGCCGACATTTCCAGACCGCTCACGAAACTACTAAAAAGAGAGTCACAATTTCATTGGGGAACTGAGCAAAGTCAAGCCTTCGAAAAATTACGATGCTACCTCTGTACGCAACCTGTTTTAAGGTTTCCAGATTTTTCCAGGAAATTGACGTTGACAACAGAGGCATCAAACTGCGCACTTGGTGGGATTTTGTCTCAAGAATTCGAAGATGGAGAACATCTTATCGCATGCGCCAGTAAACAATTGCATGGAGCAGAAAAGTCATACTCCGCGACGGAAGTAGAATGCTTTGCCGTCGTTTCCATGGTGAAGAAATTCCGCGTCTACCTACTGGGGAGACACTTCACTCTTTGTACCGATCATAAACCGTTAAAATGGCTATTAGCACTAAAGGAACCAAAACCAAGGTTGGCGAGATGGGTTATGGAACTAAATGAGTATTCCTTTGATGTTAGATACCGCCCAGGAAAGGATATCGCCCACAGTGATGCACTATCAAGAACGCATGTCGTTAATTTCGTCGAAACCTCACAATACGAGCCCTGCTGGGACAAAGACAGAATAGCTAGAGAACAGCGCCAGTGCTTGGAGCTCGAATCATTACACACCCTGGCGAGTAACCATGATCCATTTTACTTCTATGACGACGCCGAGGTTTTATGCAAAGTCAATATTACAGAAAGGGGAGCGCAAACTGTTATTTGTGCCCCAAAGGCAATGAGGAAACACATCCTTGAGCGTTGCCATGATGCTCCTTTAGCAGGACACTGCGGATTAGATAAGACATTAAATATCGTTCAGCGACATTTTTTTTGGGTTGGGTACTATTCAGACACGCGTCTGTATCTACAAAATTGCTTGGAATGCAAAAAACGTAAGGCTCAAATACGGTCTATTCCTATTCAGCCAATTTTAGAGGCAACCTATCCGTTGGAGAAATTAGCATTAGATATAGTTGGCCCGCTTCCGCTTTCAAAGAAGGGAAATAAGTACATACTCACGTGTCAAGATTACTTCACTCGCTATCCTGAGGCTGTAGCAATAAAAGACCAGACCGCACAAACAGTCGCGCGTGCATTCGTGGAGAATATTGTCTGTCGTCACGGTACCCCTAAGTATCTGCTCACGGATAGAGGCGCGAATTTCACGTCAAATTTAATGAAAAATATTTGCCAAATTCTAAAGATATCCTCCATATTCACATCTCCCTACAACCCCTCTGCGAACGGGAGGTTGGAGAGAGCTCATCAATCCTTCGCTAATGTCATTTCTCACTATGTAGCGCAGGATCACAGAGACTGGGACGAGCACTTGAATTTTGCCTTATTTGTGTACCGCAATACAAAACATCGAGTCACTGGCTACAGTCCCGCATATCTAATGTATGGGCGTGAATTAAATCTACCATGGGAAGCCGACATTTTGCCTAAACAATCCGAACCGAGAGATGCAGCAGCTTATGAACAGGAACTCCTATATCGCTTGAAAATGGTACATAACCAAGCCGCAGAATTCGATAAGCAGAATACGGAGAAGGAGCATATCCGCAATAACAAAGGCTTATCTCTACCTCAAGTGCAAATAGGACAACTAGTCCTCTTGTGGAATGTGGCCCCTTCGCCAGGTCGATCTCGGAAGCTTTTGTCTAGATGGATAGGCCCGTATAAGGTTATCCGCGTAAGAAGTCCAGTTACGCTGGACATTGAAAATCTTCAGAATGGACGGAGGTTCATCGCCCACTTGAGGAATGTCTTACCTCTTCTACCAGACCCGGAGCCTATCCCCCAACCTAACTCCCTCACCGAAGACCCTCCTTCTGCCTTAAATATTCCTCCTTCCAATTCCGAAACCGACGTTGCAACGCCAACCGAAGCGTACACTCATCAGGAGCCGAGTTCCTCTCCAACCCGGGACCCGGACCTGCAGACGCCATACTCATCGCGTCCAGCCCCGCTGTTGGAAACTCAATCGCCGCTCCGCCACCCGTACAATCTTCGCCCACGACCCGGCCGCGTCACACAGAGTTAGAGCCCTTTCTCACAATGGCAGCCGCAACACAACACGGAGTTAGCGGGAGCCAAGGGCGTGGTCAGGAGTCGAAACGACCTGCCGAATGCATCGATCCCGTCCCTCCGGAGCGGCCTTCAACACCAGAATGGAGCTTAGAGATAAGTGAAGAATCGACGCCACGTCCGGGAGCGATCGACTTCGATTGGTGGTGGGAGCCACACGCCTACGACTGCCGGCCGGGCGTTGGGCAAAAGACCACCGCCGTATGCGTCCGCCGGGATGATGACGGCCCTCCATCTACTCCTGAACGACCTGTTACCCCGGGACTGGAGGAGGAAATCTCAGCGGCCACATCCGCTACGCCGAAGAGCATCAGTCTCAGCAGACCACCCGGAGGTGAGGGATACCACCCCTCTTCCCTACCACCTCCACCAAAAGGCCCTCCGATGTGGACCGGCCCCGTCACAGGCCTCATTCCCCTCCTCCAGGGTGTGATACCGAACCTCCCTCCCTTTGATATTCCATTCTCAACTTCCAGATATCCTCCCGCGTCGCGAAAATTGCATGTAACTCAGTCCAAAAAAGACATAACCAGCAAAGGCGCGTAATCAATAATAAACGGAAAAGAGCGCAGAGGAAAGCCGAATTAAGCGATTGCGCCGGAGTAAGCTTCCGTCCCATTCGATAAGAGCCATGGCAGGGATTGCTAATTTTCTACGCCCACCATATCTTCTTTCGCCGTTACTAAGAATCCTGTTCGTTTCAGACATTCAGTGGACATGATGCAGCGGGCAGTCATCTTCGCTATTCTACCCTCGTGCCTCCTTGGGCTTCTTTTTATTCCCCATGATGAACTCATCCTACCCTCGGGGGAATGGATAGTGCACGTGGACCTGCACGATAATTTACTCCACAGTGTACTAACGGATGTGAAGGAACAGATGAAACATTTTAAGGAAATAACTACGGTGACAGTGTCAGTCAACATTAATAGTCCCTCCATTAAAAAAGCTGTTCATGAATATTCCTCCTATATGGGTCGTACGGCTGCTAACCTGCAGAGCGATTTCGATTCTTTATTTTTTGTCTCTTCCAAGCGCTCACAAAGAGGACTTCTCAATGCCATAGGTTACGGTCTTCACTATCTCGCGGGCACAGCTACAGACGACCAAATAAGGGCGGTAAGAGTCGAGATATCAGCATTCGCGAAACACTCGGAAACCCTGGAGGAGAATAGCTTTACATTTCTCACCAATGTATCGGATACATTAAAGCGTCATGACAAAATGTTGTCCCAAACTGCAAGGGCCCAATTGCCTTCAGGCAATTAAAAATTTTATGAACATCACGGAAAGTAATCTCGCTCACCAAACAGCTAGTAACCTTGCTCTTGTTGACTTATTGTCCACTATTCACAATAGTTATCTAGCAATCTCGCAACATTTAGCAGAACTTGAACGAGCTCTTTCGCTCATACGGACTACCGTTATGCTAGCGGAGCTGGGTAGGTTGCAACCCACGATCCTCGCCCCGTCCCACCTAAAAAGAATCTTGAAAACTGCTAAAACCCAATTGGCGCCTGACCATCAATTCGCACTGTACGAAGGCACTTCGGTTATGCCTATATACAGCATTGCACGAGTTCGCATTCTCAGGCATGCTGGTACTATCATGCTATTGGTTGCACTCCCGTTAAGTCGCCGAAATGGAAAATTTAGAGTGTACGAGGCTCACACGTTCCCGGTGGGGATGCCTGACGGCCAACCGGCTATGGTCTTAAAACCAGATTCCATGTACTTGGCGGTAACAGAGAACCACGAGGGGTTTATCCTACTCCCGCCTGATTATGGCGAAGACTGCGTTACAGGCGATGTGCAAGTGTGCCTTCCCTCCTATCCTATCCTAAGCAACCTATCTGACTCGTGCAACATAGCGGCATTTTTAAACAGTAGCATATCTATAAAAACTCACTGCGAAGTGCACTTACGTAGCACTCCGTTTTTGGAGTATGTAAGGGGAGAAATTGTAGGTCAGTGGCTGTTTAGCGTGAGCCGGGAGCGTTTTTTAAATATGTCTTGCCCTCATAGACGATTTCAAGTGTCCTAAAGGGTCATGGGAGTTTCATCCTCCCTTCGGGCTGTGTCGCGAGTGACGGGATATCTCGACTGGAAGGAATTAGCATTAACTATTCCAGCAATTCCTCCGTTTACTTGGATATACTATTTGAACCCATCCCGAGGTTTCCCCCGGATTTATCAGCAGTAGAATATTTGTACACATCTTCAGGTGTTAACCAAAATATAAATGAAATACTAAATTCTATTAAGAAACTGAATACGCATGAAATACCGTCGATATCTATGGCTGAAGTCACTCACCATTTTCAAACAATAGAACCATTAATCAAAAAAGTCAAGTTAATCCATTACGCTGGAATTCCTGCATTAGCTCTTATAGCTTTTGCCCTTTTCAGTGTAGGCTATATTTGTTGCCACCGGAGAGCGGGGAAGGGGCAGAAATCCTCCACGGGAACGCCGGAACACCCACCTATTCAGGTGTATAATGTCTCCCAATCTGCATCCCCAACATTTGTCCCCCTTTTCCCAATCTGTGAAAGGCCCAGTGAACTGATGTGCTAATGTGTTTAGGCAGTTGTGAACTTGTGTGTGGAACATTTTTGTGTGTGTGTGCGCGTAAGGACATTGAAGAAGGAAAAAAGGGGTTGAATACCCACCTATATCAATGATTGCTCAAGAATGTACATTTCCAAGGTAACTTAAATTCTTAAAAGGTTCATATTGTTATTCGGTATTTTTTCATATGTGTATACTCTGCATACTGATACTCAGTGTTTTCTTCATGTTTATTGTTCATTTATATGAAATTTTCTCCGAGCCTAGTAATTCCAAGCCGGGGGCTTAACTGCCGACGGGGTGATGTCGTGGGGGGGTGGAGCGAGAACAGTAACGGGACTCCTTGGGACACTAGCCGTCCACCCACGCTCTCATCCCTCCTCGTGCGTCATCTCCGAGGTATCAATTCGCCCTTTGGTCCCCAGTATTTCGCATAAATACAAGGGGGACCCAACTAGGGGGGCTAGTCTGTTCCGTTGCCGGTCTGCGGCATCGCAAGACCCGCGACTCCCCCTTCCCTACGCCGGTCTGCGCCCTCGCAAGACCCGCGACTCCCTGCCTTATTCCCTGTGACTCCCCTTGGGCTCCGAGCATCTGTGTTACAATGTTGTAAGTAGCAATAAATACGTCCAACCAAAAAGTGGTGGTTCTTCCTCCCTTAATGTCCCCGACGACACTTTTGCGGCTTTCGACAACCCTTTCTCGATACTTTCCCATTTTTCCTCGATAGTACTTAGCCCTTTACCTTTCTCCATAATTACCTCTACAGCCTATTGGCACTCCTTTATTTTCAATCCATTTACTGCTTTTATATTCCATTTTCTAACCCCACGCCCCTGCCTTAACTTTTTGAAACGGACGCTACATTTCATAACAACTAAATAGTGGTCTGAGCCAGCATCCGCTCCCGGGAAGCTGTGCGAATTTGTCACACTGTTCCTAAACCTGTGTATAACCAGAACATAATCTAACTGATGCCTTTCTGTGTCACCTGGCATTTTCCATGTGTACCCGCGTCTTTTGTGGTGTCTAAACCAAGTGTCGGTGATGACTAACCCCTGTCTCCTGCAGAACTTAACTGCTTTCTCTCCGCGGTTATTCCTCTTGCCTAAACCGTAGTCCCCCACCTCATTACCATCTCTTTCTTCGCCTACCGTCGCATTCAATTCCCCCATCACTATCAAATGCTTCACTGCAGGAACACACGCGATTATATCCTCTAATTGATCGTATATCGAACTCTTACTCTGTATGATTTCTCGGTGGAATGTATACCTGAATAATAACCAAGTTCGTCGGTTCTGTTTTTATCTTTACTAGTAGTATTATATCCGTTACCTGCTCTATGTTGACTGCGCTTCTTCCTACCTCGTCATTTAATACTATGGCAACCCCTTGTTGGTTCTCGTCCCCGCCGCTGTATATTATTCTATACTGATCACTCCAGTAATCCCCGCTATCCTTCCATCTCACTTCGCATTGACCTAAGATATCTATATTTCCCCTTTCCATCTCTCACTTAAAATTCTCCAGTTTCCCTGTCCTCATCATTGTCCTAACATTCCACGCTCTTATTCTAACTAACTTGGTCTTCTTCTCCTGCGTCTTCTGTCCTGCTGCTGCTGGTTTTCCCTTGGAAGCGTTTCGTGGGATGACGACCGCGGAAGCCTTGCCTCCCCCGCTGCCGGGCACGACACACGGCCGATTGGGCCGAGCCCCGTAGTTGCCAGGACTCAAAATCTCTGCACTGTCCATCTTTTTTGATTTTGGGAATGGTCATTGAGGTGGTTTCCCGTTGCCTTCCTCAATAGTGTTTATAACGCGACACCATTACTCATTGGCCGCCCCGCTGGGGTCAGACGCCATTGCAGCCGCCTCACCGAGGAACAGACGCTGGGTGGACTACCTTTCGTCTGGCTCATAACTTTCGACCTATCTGGCATGGGTGACCCTACCAGAGGCAGTTATCATTTCTCCCGCCAGCACAGCTCCAGGGGTCATCGGAACACACGGGATTGATTGTTGGACTCCGGGAGGGAGTGGAGAGTTACGAAGACTTTAATGAACGGAGGGAACCGCCAAAGGGGCGATCGGAGAAGTTTGACAGTGGGTTGGCAGAGGTTTTGATTCAGTCAGAAAACAATGGCATTGAGTTTGATTCGATGGAGGAGCGAGAGAGGAAGGAAGGGGTCAGCGCTTCGGAGGGATTGTGGGCGCAATAGGAAGAGGTTGAGAAGAGAGAGATAGGGGAGTAATTGAGGAGGGGTAACCGAGGAGAGGCGGTGATTGATAACAGTTGGACTAGTTAATTCATAGGAAATGCAGTACCTCGATGGGGAACTAATGCAAACGCTTAGATTTGCGAGTGATCAATATTTAGTTTCCCAGTTGGCTAAATGATTGCAGTCATTGCTGAGCATAGAGCTATTCGCTGTGATGAGTATATCGCAGAGTAAGAATCAGGGCGAACTAAACAAATGTTGTTTAGTTGTACTGTAAAAGAGGTTAAATTACAGGTTAAAGTTGGAGGGTATGAAAGAGAACAATACGCATATTTAGGAAGTATTTTTGACGATGTTGGTGATTGAAGTATAACACAAAAAGAAGAATTTCGTTGAGTAAATAAGGTTTTATTAAGTAGGAGGATGTGGATGGCAAGGGCCTTTGATTTGGGATGCAAAAGAAAAATATATTAAAACTCTGATGCGGAGCGAAATTATTTACTTGGCTAGGGGTGTCGAGGGGATGAGCGATGGTCCAGATTGAGTCCAGATTTAAGAGACGTGGATGGTTGTGGAGAGGAAGTGGGCGGAAAGGAAATGGACGTGGCGCGGAGAGAGGGGGGGATTGATTGGCACTGGGATGTTGAAGACTGTGATAGAGGGGAGGATGTTAGGCCAACGAGGAAAGGGCAGGAATAGGATAGATAGGGATGTTGGAGGGAATGAAGAGATGAAAGAATTGTGTGGAATCGAGTAAGGGTTTTTTTAGCGCGTAGGAGGTCACTTTGTATCGCGTTAAACGGTGTTTAGAAGTGTGGAGGTGGATAATGTGTGCGCCCATCCATAACCTATCCTAAGCGGGATTATTTCCTTCTTGTGCTGCTGTCGGCAGTTTACTTGTATGTTAACACCATTATATATTAGATACCAGTGATTTCACCGTTCTCCTTTGATGTTTTCACTACTTTCAGTTCATAAGAAAAATGTAATGCCACGTTCGTACCAAGGAGGGGATATTATTAAAAAATACAAATTTGTTCCTTCCTGTAATCCCCAGCCTTTTTTCCGCAACTTTGCCCCTCAATATTTTGTTCCCGCTCGAAGGATACTTGGGGAAAATGCGTCGTTTCATTTTTTCTCTTTTCCCTCGGCCACAATCATTTTTGGGCGGAGGACAAGCTTTAAGAACCCAAAAACCTATCCTGGGAATATTTAACTGGGTCCAACCGTTTCCCTTTCATGTGAGAATGGTGGCAAGGCCGGCGGGGGATGATTCCGGTAAACGCGCGGGGGCTGGGGGGAAGGAGTCGGCGGGAAGGCGGATTCCTGCGAAAATGAGAATAAAAAATAACTCTCCTCATCACCTTATCTTCCTCAATTCTCTCAAAATTCTTCCAGAGGCACGCGTCCCTTTTCTCCCAAAATAATAAAATGTACTTCTTGAAGAGAGAGAAAAGGGCAGTTTCCTCCGCCCCTGCCCCCCCCCCCGGCACCTCTCCCGGGTATTAGGCCCCGCATGAATTATTCACCACGTGACTTTGCCGCTCTCGCCCGTTTCCGCGTGCCAGCCATATCATATTCTCTCTCTCTTTCCCCTCGAAATCAGCTCGCCTCTCCTCCTCCATTCACGGACGGCATAGGCAAGTTGAAGGTTGCACCTCTTTTGCGGACTGTAAACCCTATTGTAATTCATTGTCATCATCAGCATTTCATTCATAGGATTGGTTTACTGCAGCCCTCCATTCTGCTCTATTCAATATCGATTCCCTCAATCCCCGCTATCTTTTCTGTTTTACGTCCTTCTTAATTTGCCCTATGTACACGTCTCTTGGCCTTCCTCGTGGAATCTTCCCTTCTATTTTTCCTTCTATTACTATATTCCTAATCAATCCATTATGCCTCCATGTGTGTCCAATCCATCCATTTCTCCTTCTTTGCCGTAGAGTTCTCCATATGGTCCTATCGCCTTCTGCTATTCAATATACTTCCTCGTTCCTTAATTTGTCTGTCCATTTCATCTTCAGCATTCTCCTCCAGCTCCATGTTTCTATTCTTTGCTAATCCACTTTTCCAATGTTCCAAGTCTCGGAGCCATAGAGCGCCATGCTCCACAGGTAAGTTTTGTCTTCCTCGTTTCCAACCTGAGGTTCTTTATTATACAGGGTTGCACCCTAAAGTGGTAGGACTGATTTATTTACAAGAATTTTATTGACGATATACTTGCATCGACTTCATAATCTTCAAAGTATGCTCCTTTAGCTGCTACACACTTAGTATAACGTTGCTCCCATTCCCCGTACGCCCACTGGAAATTTTCTTTGGGGATGCCGTTGATGACCCTCGTCGAAGCCTCTTGAACGGCCTTTATCGAGTCAAAACGTCGTCCCTTGAGCTGTCTTTTCATCAGGGGGAAGAAGTCCGGTGGTGCCAGATCGGGAGAATAGGGCGGGTACGGCAACGTGGCAACGCCGTATTTGGCCAGGAGCTGTCTGACGACGAGCGTTGCCTGTTGGTCAACACTCAGAATTTTCGGCACCATCTTGGCGCACACCTTGCGCATGGCCAAATCCTGTGAAATAATGCGTTGGACGTTGGATGCAGACAGACCCAACTGGTCTGCAATTTCTTCACTGGTTAAGCGTCGGCCTGTGTTCAGCAGTGTCCTCAGTATGTCCACATTCGTGTCGGTTCTTGCCGTCGACGGCCGTCCGGAGCGATGGTCGTCTTCAACGAGCTCCCTACCCTCTTTAAACAAATTGTACCACTCAAATACTGTAGAACGGCTTAAGGCAGTGACCCCATAAGCCTGCTAGATCATATCGAGGGTCTCAGTTGCTGTCTTCCCGAGTTTCTTGCAAAACTTCACGGAATAACGTTGCTCTAAATTCAGATTCATTTTGTTTTTCGACGCGGACAAAAAACTTTCTTCACTAAAAACGGTGTCCTCACTCAACGACAGCCCGCAGGCGACTGAGGTTGGTGTCGGTCTGTTGCTAAGAGCCCCCTCCACCTTACCCTGCCAGGCATACCCCCCTCCATCGCTCCGTTCGCGCCAGAGAAAATCAGTCCTACCACTTTTGGGTGCTTCCCTGTAATGCAAGCGACGTAAAAAACACGCAATCTCCATGTTTGCCACGCATTCCCTCTCTATCCCACCCCCACACTTCGTCAGTGCGTGCCTCCGAGAGGCGCGGTGCACGAGCTTCCCAAGAAAAGAGGGTGACAGTGACAGAAATAATTAATTGAGCCGTGAAAATTTTGACACGGTGAGTAGTTTAGGTCGGAAACTTGGTCATTGAGGAGAGGGGATAGACTTACGCGATGCGCGTGCGGAACAAAAGATGAAATGAGCGGAGAGGAGAAGAAAGGAGAAAGTGCATGAGTCGTGATCCCCCTATCGGGAAACCTCCGAAGAAGGCAGGAAAAGTGATGGCAGCGAATGGCATTGGAATTTTCGCGACCACTGATTATGGAGAGGAGGAAGGTTGGGCCGAGAGAAGAAAGGGAGAGATGCAAGGAATGTTGGACGGTGTGAAGCGAGAAGGAAAATATTCTTTGTCGGAAATGGTTAATTGAAATATATGACATTAGGGTACTTAGTGTAGTGCTCTACGAGGCCTGCGAGTGTAGCAGCGCTTTCCTTTCCTTTCGTCCATCACATTCTTTTGGCCATTAGACTCTTATCATCTGAGTGGGCCTCGTTTGGCTGTTGCTGTACATGCTAGTTCACAGTGAACCTTGCAAGCCATCTACTTTTGGTCGCAATATATGAGGGCGATTCGAAAAGTAAAGTCTCCTATTTTTTCATGAAAAATCAAATTAATTCTCAACTGTTTGTTCATCGCAGGAAAGTCCGAGTATTCAGCTATTTTCTACGGAGTCACCTTGACGATGAATCACTTTTTTCATCCTTGTAACCAGCTTTTTAATACTGGCGTCGTACCTTTCTCCCACCACTTTGCGAAGTCCACTGATGACTGCTTCTTGCACTTCCTCGTATGACTTGAATTTCTGTCCTCCAAGGTGTTTCTTGAGAGCGGGAAACAAGTGGTAGTGGCTGGGGGCAACGTCCGGACTGTAAGGAGGGTGGTCGATGATATCCCAGCCAAATTCGTTGAGCAGGGTGGTTGTTTGATGTGATACATGTGGACGAGAATTGTGTTGATGCAAACACACTCCTTTGGTGAGACCCCTTTTTGTAACCGAAGACCTCCGACACAATATTCCTTGTGGAGAAGTAGCCACTCTCTTCTTTAAGGCCTTCCTTTATCTCATGGAGGGTAATTCTCCGGTTATTGCGCACCATCTCGTCAATTGGAACCACCGATGATTCCGGTAAACTCGGCCGCCCCGACCGCTGCTCATCGTGGACGTTTTCCCGGCCATCTAAAAACTCCCTGCACCACTTCCGCACGTTTTTGATGTCCATTCACTTCTCACTTCCACTAAATGGTGATGAATTTATACTGGAGAAGCAGTCGTCAGTTGGCTTCGCGACGTGGCGGGAGAAAGGTACGACGCCGGTATTAAAAAGCTGGTTACAAGGATGCAAAAAGAGATGGATCATCAAGGCGACTATGAAGAAAAATAGCTAAATGCTCAACCTTTCAGACGATGCACGCAAAGTTGAGAATAAGTGTGATTTTCAATGAAAAAAAATAGGAGGCGTTACTTAACGAATCGCCCTCGTACTTTCCATCACAATGGCGGTCGGACAGCGTTATTGTGATCCCTTATCATTCGTGTTAAAAAGGTCATATTAAATCTATCTGTGCTACATTAAATCTCTCCAGGTTTATTGACATGATCTCTCCTACCGTAGTGCGATGGGGGTAATAATACATTTTCATCATCACTGCTAAAGAGATACCCTTCCAAATTATGCAAGAGCTTCAATGTGTAATTTAACCTTCGCTCCGAGAGTGATTCCCAGCCTAGCTCCTCTATAACTTTCACACGCTATTCAGTTTATCATAATGGCAACGTTTTACAAATCCAACTCCTCTGCGCTGCACGCGATCCTATTCGGCAATCAATCCAACTTTGTGAGCATCCCATCAATACTTGCAGCATATTCTGAATGAGACCTAACCAACGACAGAAAACATTTCTCTTTGACCTTGTCATCACATTTACCCAATGCTCTTCTGATAAATGTTAATGTTTTGTTAGTTTGTCCACATATTCCCCGCATGTGTTTCACCCAGGAGAGGTCGTGAGTGAGGGTAACGCCCAAGTATTATTTGAGTCTACGCATTCCATTTCGGTGTTCCCGATGCAAATGGCATTTAGGAGGGGGAATTGCTCCTTGTTTCAAACGTCGATCGCTTCGCACGGTGTTAATTTTTTTAAGTTTAGTTCACTCCGTTATTTCCACGGTTAGCATTAAAGAGAATTGAAATATTTGATAATCCATCTATGGGAGGATATTACTGGCTGTTTTCATGAAATCTGTAAGCTTAACTGTTTCACATATTCTTTCGTTTTCTGCTCTTTGAAGTATTACCGTTTCAATAGAATCGATGTTTCCCAGAGACGATCTCCGTGACATGTCCTTTTCGTCCTCGGCGGTGTATGCCTTCATTTTTGATGGACCGATTGTGTGCGGTCACCTTTCGTACCTTTCGTTCGATTCGTCTGCGTCAATTTTCGGAGCAGTGAATGAAGACTGGATGTCAGTAATTATCTGTTTCACGAACGATCACATAAGGAGAAATTTACGGTGATGCTGACATTGATAGAAGTATTATTGTTGGTAATTTGCTCGATGAAGGCAGGCTCTTGCTCTATCACCTACCCACCTCGGACCTACGAGTACTACGTCTTACGTTACCTCTTGCGCGCCAGACATTATTCGCACCTCCTTTCGTGTTTTCTGGAAAGTCCATTCTCTTCGTCCCTCGTTTGCATCGCATTCTCCCGGGCATCGTGGTCTTGCTGCCAACGCCACACTACCTTTCCAAATATCAACCAGTCACTTTTTCTGATTTCCACATGTATATTACTCTCTTCGACCACCAACCACATTTAAACATTCCTCGTTGGTCTCTCTCACGGTCCATGATTTTTCACAAGCCTTAACTTAAGAATAGTTGAGAATGAGGAATCTAGAATGTCACTTAAAGTTGCAAGTTAAGTAAATAATTTTCCCCCTACATGAGAGATTGATGCACCGATAGTTTTCTTGAGGACCTTGAGTAATAATGGCCTTGATTACAAGGACCATTGCGATGCCAAGCGGATGGAATTACGATGGCGAATAACATTTTGTGTTTATTTATTGCGTCTGTTGGATTACACGAGAATATGATTGCTTGCCAAAATGAAGAGAGTGGATGGGTTGGACATATTCACTCGCCGTGCTTTCGAAGAAATCGATATGCCTGGATGTTTCCTCTCTACACTACAACAATGGCCAGAGAGATGCTGAATGGAAGTCTTTAAATCATCAGGAAATTTCTTCACACCTTTTCTTCACATTCACCAGCCTAGAAGCCACTCAAATCCCTCCCACGCGTAGGCCCTGTTATGTAATATTCTAATATGTAGTATGTTTTTATACATAGAACCACTGCAGCGTGAATAGTGCAAGCCTCCGCTAGGGTGTGTACCAGGGGATGATTGCACGCCAGTCTACCTTTCACACGAAATGCCCCTCCCCCCTTCCGTAGTCGCACAACGGCATTCTCATCCCCTATCGTTTGTCGGCAAAATGGCGTCGTAAATCTATCTGTTCTACTCTTAATCTCTCTAATTTTATTGACATTGTCTCTCCTACTATAAAACAGTGGGGGTAATGATACAATTTCAACATTGAATTGTCATAAAATTGAATTCATTGTATTGCCGACCTCGTAACAAATTTTCTTTTGTATGATTATGATACGGTGTAATATTATACCTGCCATCCTAATGACATCCCTAAATCCAGATGATTAAGTTTAAGGCAGAAGAAGTCTCACCAATCACTGGAAACCAAATTATAGTTACTGCCGTATCCTTAACTACGGACCTACAACTGGATTTTAACGGATTATTTCTGTGAGTCACCAATATCTGCCATTTATTTATCAAAGTAACATTTTAAATTAATATGTATCGTCGTATCCACGAGCGTAAGTAAGTAAATAGTAAGTGTCCTGTTCTCGTTCCCTCGTCATCACTACATTAATGGCTTTATATTAAGTGTACCGTCACCTGATTACATTCCAGCGAGTGTTACCGTAATTTCTCGTGCTTACTTCATAGGACTCCAAACACCGTCTCCGAATCTCTCTACGCTAACCTTAGAATCGAGAGTGTCGGTATACCTGTATTTCATCCGCTCCACACCAAGCGTCGACCGAGTCTTGCAATCGGCCTTCCCGTTGAAGATGGAAAAATCTCGAGGAATACCAGGACTTAATGCCCGCCGCTAACCACAATCATTGTGACTGTCGCATTTCTTTTCCGGATAATTAACGAGACCCTGGCAAATTGCGTAATCGCTGATTTTATACAAGTAATCGTTGCAATTTCATTAATGCGAGACAGGTTCGCTCCCACGTGTCTCAACTCCCGAGCCAAAGTTTCGCCGCACACGGTAAACAAAATACAATGATTACATGTGTGCCTCTGGATTTCGAATTTTTGCAACGACGGTTTCGGCTAGTGCGTTGGCCACTCGTGGGTGGCGCCTCTCGCGGCGGAGTGGTGCCGTCCGCTAATTGACCAGCAGAGCGGCGGGCCGGGGGCGCCACCTGTTTTATAATCGATTCCAGGTAAGCGCGGATTTGTGATGTCGGCCTACGGAATGGTCGACCGCAGCATTGTGAGTCGCTAAAATGTTATTGTACGTTACATTGGAGGCGTCGCTCGTTCGAGCTCTCCCCATCCCGATGAGCTCGCCTTGACTTATGGTTGGATGAGTAAATTCCTCCCCAGGGGCAAACGCAACGAATCCAATGAGAGTGAAAGCCTCAATAATGTTTTTCCGTTAACCCAGGGAATGTGTGCGCGTATTGCTTTGCTCTCTCGAGGGTTTATGCGGAGATGAAGCAAAGAATGGGCGACGCGAAAAAGGACGAACGCCACGTCGGTGGGGGAACATGGAACGAAGGAAATTTCAAACGGGAAAATGTTTCCGGAGCGGATTGCAACGGCCTTCGGACACTGATTGAAAATATTTTGACATTGCATTGAAAGAACTACCATAATTTGTATTCCAACTGTTGACATCGGGTTATACACTGTCCCAACTATCTGTCATTTATCATTTTTTCACGTGGTGCTTCCTCTTGTTGGCCATGATTCATTCCCTCCTTCACTTCTCCTCCGCTCACCCCGAGAGCCTCTCATCCACCTCTCTCCTCAACCCCTCCTCCTTCGGATTCCCCCGAGAAACCTCCTCCCTTCGCACATAATATTTCACAATACATCCTCAGTATTGCTGACCGGCTTATTTCTCCGTAAATCTACAAATTGTCATCTCAATGCTCTCTCATCCACCCCCTTCCCTCAAAGATCAGGTTTATTATTTTTTACAGTAGTACATTATGTCGAAGTCTTTGTCGTTTATTTCCCAACCCAGCGTTCCAATCAAAATCTTATTCCTCCCAGCCATTGCTTCTTTAACCAACGAAAATTTCCCACCAACGTCCAACAGTCCTCTCCAAAAAACGCTGATCCAGGTTACTCAGTGCCGGTTTAATTTTTTCAACTGGGAGTCCGTAAGCGAGTCATGTATTGGCGACATCGTATTTTCTTTACTGGTGATGCTCTAGGTGTCATTGCAAACACTTGCCCAGCTCGGCCACCTGCGGAAGACAGCCATGCCCAATTAGAAGAGCAGTCCACGTCAGAGTGGAAGGGAGAGAACCATTGGAACCCCGGGAGGGCGAGGGGAGGGAGGGGGGTGTTCTTGGTCCCAAGAGGCAGTGTGCTTGGATCAGTGCATGTGTGTGTGTGCGTGTGCCCTCAGGCAAGCCCGCACGCACGCACGAGCGCTCCCTTTGTCCGCCGTTGGAGGTCAAATGGGGCGTGGCGAGGGGGTGGGCGAAGAGAGGGGCCATTACTCTTCGGGACCTAGCTGGCGTGAAGGCCGCCATCTTGCCAAACTGATTGCACCAGCTGTCTGCAACGCGGGGAATGTTGGCAGGACAGGTCATAGTTTTCGGGGGATTGTTCGGAATGCGAATTGTGGCCCGCTTGGTTGACACGAGGAGGGCTCCAAACTTAGCTGCGATGCCTCTCTCGCGGGGCCATTGTTGCTCGCGCACACGGCCCTTGTTATTGATCATCATCACGATGCCGCCCCTCCGCGCCTTGTGTTTGCCTCCGTCGTTATGCAGAAAAACTGACTCGCCAGCGTCGTCTCGCGCGGCGGGAGGACGTCGGAAATATTTCAATTTCGGAATTCACTCTCCTCGTCGGCGGGAACGAACCGTCTAAAAGAATTCCCTTTCGCATTTGTTGCACTTCCTGCTGCATCCTTTAGTTGCGTTGCGGTCTAATGGCGCCATATTCGTCCCTGGGGCAAGCATCCCTTCAGCCGTGTGACCTGATTTCTGAGACTTCGTCTGGAAAATATCCCTTACTATGAATGCAAAAGTCACGTTTTGTCAACGAGTGAGTGTTGAGGCCTCCGCGGGAGATGAAACGAGTCGCTCCTCGGAAGGCGCGCTCATGTCAAAAGGATTGCGAAAACTTCGCTATCCAGAGGATTTAATTTGCAAGAAGATTAAAGGTGGACGTATATTTTTCAAACTAAGTACGCAATATTTTCTCTCGAGTATTGACATTCCTACCTCTCTGAGTTTTTCAGCGAAACAACATCTTACGCTGACCATTTAAGGAAAGAGGAAGTTGACTTAATACTAAAATAAATAATGATATACGTCAGTGTCCTCTTGATTTTTCAATGTCCTCCATTGTTTTCAAAGAAATAGCCATTCTGTTTTGATGGTTTTGCCGCATTTTAATTTTCGACAGAAAAAGAACAAAGAAATTTGAGAACGGCCAGATATGGATTGATATACCCAGGAGGTTTAAGGATGATACTCATGTTTTTGTATGCGTAATATCAAGAGGATAAAAAACACTTTTCAAAGCGTCCGGGCGAACAGGTGTGATGAGTCTTCGTGATACCAGGTTTTTCTTGGCGCTCCCAACGCGAGAAGTGTGACCACGCACGCATGCATATCAATTTTCATATCTAAATGTTATTTGCGACGGCTCCGCTCCGAATGGGGATGGCGCGCTCCGGTGGGTGGGACGACCTTCGAGTTCCTTCCTCCCCCTCTTCTTAATCGGTAGTCTAACCTGTATTTCTTCGCCCCGCGCGACTTACATTTGTCGTCGCGCGACTACCTCCTTCCGCTCCTCGTCATTCAGTTGTTCTCACGTCATCGCCCTCGTAATCAGATGGCGGTCCGAAAGTTGAATCTCCGGGCCGCATCCCTCCATTCCACGCTCGCAGTCTTTCGTTTAATTATTCGGATCCCGCAGTTGGTCGTCGCCTAATTGCGGTCCATCACTGATCATTCTACCGCACAATTTTCGCCTTCCGATACTCCCGTTTGTCCTCTGTTAAACAATTGGATAGGTACCACGGAAGGCGCGTTTAAAAGCGATGAAATAAATTCCGCTATTGTCACGTGCACAGATTATTATCATAGACACGAGAAAGATTTCACTAAAATGCACTTCATGTGCTGGGTTCCTTTTTAACGGATGTGAGACGATAGTAGCTGTGAGAAGACGAAATAAGGGGTCCGTGGAAATATAGCGATTTAATGGAATTATTGAAGTGTATAGGTAGACCAATAACACGTGAATTGCTTCGAAGAGTGAGTGAAAAGCAAAAGAAGAGAACACTAATCAGAGGAAGAGGGAAGCCAAGTGGGCGTATCTTGGCGTACGATAGTGTACATAATATACTACATAATGTTCATACTGAAGACCATAATCGAAGGTAACATTGTATCGAATCTTCACAGCGGCGGGCGTAGGATGAAGTATGAGAAGCAGACGACAGATGATATCAGTACGATGACCAATGAAGTAAGGAAGAGATTGGTAAATTTGAACGGGATATATAGCCATAAATAAAAATATCCGGGGTTGGATTAAAGACTTTTTGAATGGTCTGGCAGATAGATGGTGTTGGCTCAACTGCGATAGAAGGTACTTCAGGTATTCCCCAGGGAAGTGTTATCGGACCTCTTTTATTCCTACTTCACGTTAACGACATTGACTCCTTGCTTAATAGTAAGATACGTTTATTTGCCGGCGATGCAGTGGTTTACCATGATTTCCGTGATCCTGAGGACACAGCAGCTTTGTCAGATGACCTAAATGCTATACAACGCTGGTGCGACGCTTGACAATTAGAATTAAACTTCAAGTGCATAGTGATGAATTTTTGTAAAAAGAGCAATTCCCTCCCGAACGCCAACTGCATCGGGAACGCCGAAATGGAATGCGTAGACTCGATTAAATACCTGGGCGTAACCCTCACAACTCACGACCCCTCCTGGATGAAACACATGCGGGGAATATGTGGACAAACTAACAAAACATTAACATTTATCAGAAAAGCACTGGGTAAATGTGATGAAAAGGTGAAAGAGAAATGTTTTCTTTCTCTGGTTGGGCCTCATTTAGAATATGCTGCAAGTATATGGGATCTTGATGAAATTGGATCAATTGCCGAATTGGTTTGCGTGCGGCGGAGAGGAGCTAGATTTTTAAATCGTTGTTAAGATAAACTTAGTGCGTATCCAAAATATTAGAGCAGCTAGGCTGGGAATCACTCAATGAAATGAATGTTAAATAACAGAATTAAATTATTTGGAAGGATGCCTCTTTAGCAATGATGTTGAAAATGTATTATTACTACTATCATACTACGATAGAAGAGAATAATAGCCATAAAATTAGAGAGATTAAGTGTAGAATAGATGGATTTAAGACATCATTTTTTCCACGAACCATTAGGGATCAGAATAACCGCGTTAAAGGTCACATTCGGGCCAAATTTAGTCTGGTGTGTATTTACCCATTCTTGCTGGGTGCTAAAATACCTATTCTTCGATGCCACGGCTTCTCATTGTATACTACCATTAGCAGTAGTCTGCCAGGCTGGGGGGGGGGGGGGGGTATTCGATGGACCTAGGCGCTGATAATGGCTGTACCTCTGAGCACGGACTCGCATGACATTACATAGGTGCATCCTAAAACCCATTCTTGAATTTACGATGATTGATTATTAACCACTGCGCACTCTCAGCCTCCCTCAATCAGTCCGAACGCCTATTATTTTCCACTTCCCACCATTCCACGCATCACAGTCTTTTGCATCCCATCGCCTCTCGGCATACACTCTTCCTGCCTCCTTCGGATTCCTCAAGACAGCCTCTCCTCCCCCCTCCACGCACGCAGCTTCTCTTCATTGCCCTCTTCCTCGCCATTTTATTCTTTTCATGGCTCTCTTCGTGCGCCTCACAAAAGCGATCAACTCTTTCTCATTCAGTCTCAGCAACTAGGCTTCCCAGCCGTACAAAACCGCGCTTCTATTCCAGGTTTTCATTGCTTATTAAGTTCAGAAGTACCTTCCTAACGATATGCGAATCGAATCTTCTCTATTCTTCTTCGAATAAAATACTTTTTAGGAGAAGAGTAGGCATGAGATGAGGTTTCCCGTGTCCCTGCTAAAACGGGGTTCCGAACATTGTCTCCCCCCCCCTCTGTTGCCTGCCGGGGAGCATCAAAGATAGCCTCCACCCTCCTCTTCGGCACTTAACCCTAGGCGACGCAGCTATAACTATTCCGGGACGAGAGTCGCCCGGCGCGCCGAACGGCTTTACGATTGGCTTTTGTTTCCAAATCCGGAGCGGTTAGGCGTGCGATTGCCGCCGCCCCTTTGGCCCCCCCTAGCTGCTTTTCAAGCGGCCGCGGATTTATGACCGCCTATCCTCCTCCCTCCCTCCCTCCATTTTGTTTCTCGGAAAAGCGAGGAGTGGAACTTATAGCTGAGGAATCCCTGCCCGCGTCTCCCGCCTCAAAAATTAATGCCGGTCGTCTTAGTTTCACTTACTTTTATTATCTTCCGTTCATTCCCACCTTCCAAGGATTCAGTCGCGAAGTTTTTGTTTTAATAAAAAGTAAATTTATCGTGTTTTCCACCATTTTAATCGTAGATATTGCCCCGCCGTTATCAATTTTAATGAGCCATCTGTTGGAATCTGGATATGTGCGTTAGTGCACATATCCCTTCCAAGCATTGACATATACTTCCGTCCTCCTCCTGTCGACATTTTTCGCGGCCTTTGCATTCCATGCCAAATGCCGCATGCGAACCCTTTAGCGAGTACATGTCCCGAGTCAAATTTCTTTCTCGTCGCCTCCGAGCGCCACCTTATTCCTGCAGGTCAGCTTGTGTAATTGAAAAAGAAGCGGGTCCCGATGAGAGACGCATGCGGCCGTGAGCCAAGTTTTTCCTCAAGTTGTCTCCCTTTAACATACCCGACTGGCACGATCGCGCTCTCTTGAAAACATCCCTCCCTCCCTTCGTTCGTGGAAACCGCGGCACAGCAGCAGTGACTGTAGTACTCGCTGCACGCAGAAAAGAGAAATTTTACATCTGTGAAAAATATAATTCGCCCGTCTGTCCATTTGAAAAATGCAACTCATCATCGTAGAACGATTTTGTTTATTTTATTCTTTTATTTACAGATATCAGGTGCTGTCAGGTGACAGCAGTGTGGTATCCTCAACCCTTACCTCCGCCCCTGTGCGAGCACCATCCAGAAGGAACAACCACCGGAGTGGGAAGTTGGGGGATTCTAGTGATAGGTAACGTCGGACGTGTGATGGTCCCGTTGCGGGGAAGGTCCCGGATCAAAAGGAATGTATGCTTGCGCAGGGCGGCGGACGACAAAGATGAATCAATACTAGATTTAGATCAGCAGAGCAAAGGTTTCTTATCTCACACAATGATCGCGACGTTATCGTCGGTGGAGATTTTAATGTCCCATCTATTGATTGGAGCACATACTCGTACAGTTTTAAAACGAGGGGTTGAAAAAACAAAGATATCGGCGAGTTCCCATGTCATTCCTTCGCGTAGAACCCCATGCATCAACTTGCCGTCACTTCACCAACTAGGGGCGACAATATTCTTGATTTTTTAGCAACGAACATGCTTTGAAAAGTTTTAACTATAGAAATTATAAAAGGAATTAGTGACTATAGAGTAGTTGATGACAAAATTTCCCCCTTTGGGATCCGAAAAATTTACTTGGCTAAAGAAAGGGACCATAATGGTCAGAAAACGTTCTACAGAGTCAATTTGCAAATTTTAAGAAAACAATAGTAATCACCGAACTGCTCAGGGTACGTGGAATCACTTGAGATCACGAGCTCAGTGTTCAACAGGATTATTCCAGGTAATTTCATAAATGATAGCACGGAACCTAGATGGTACAACTCGGATGTTGGAAGAGCATTGCGACGTCAAAAAGGCTTTGTCACCGCAAGATAAAAAATATTAGGGATGATATCTTTAGTGGCCTAAAGAATAAGATCACTTATGACTACAGGATACTACTATGGCAACCCCTCGTTGGCTCTCGTCCCCGCCACTGTGTATTATTCTATACTTATTATTATTATTAGGTAATCTACCGGTTAAGATAGGTTTTTGGATGGACATAATTACTAATTCAACAATTTGGGACCCCTAGCAAAACACAACATCCTACTTTACATCAGGTCCCTCTTCAGCTCTGAGTACTTTCTTCCTCCCTTCATCCCGTCCAACATCCCTATCCTGCTCCTCCAGGATTGCTCCCAACAAACCCCTCTCTTCGCCCACCATACCAAGTACTTCCTCGTTTGTTTTCTTCTCTGTCCATTTCACCTTCTCCATTCTTCTCCACACCCACATTTCAAGAGCCTCCAGTCTACGTCTATCCTCCTGCTTCAATTACCACGTTTCCGCGCCTTACAAAGCTACGCTCCATATCAAAGTTTTTACGAGTCTTTTCTTAACATCCTTACTCAACGTCCCCGTCATCAACTTCCTCCTCCTTGTGAAAGCCTCTTTGCCTAGCGCAATTCTTCTCCTTGCATCCCTACTACTTTGACCGTGTTGGTCCAAAACACTTCCGAGATACGAAAACTGTTCTACCTGCTCTAGTTTTTGCCCTCCTATTTTAATGTATGGCTTAGCCTTTTTTTTCTAAAAAATCGCATAACCTTTGTTTTATTAATTTTGATTCTCATCCCACACCTGTCGCACTGAATTTCCAATTCAATAAGCAACGCTTGCAGCCCCTTGGCCAATTGACAAACTAAACCTTGGTCAATGAAAGATCTGGTGCTTTCCCGGCGTATTAGTTGGGTGAATTCTTCTCGGGTCTTCCACCGGGTCAATGGCTCCATAGCTGCCGACGTTTCGATTCCCGACTCGGTCATCGTCATCAGCTTTTGGCGGAACGGCAATCAGCCCTGATGACGATGACCGAGTCGGGAATCGAAACGTCGGCAGCTATGGAGCCATTGACCCGGTGCAAGACCCGAAAAGAATTCACCTAAAGCTTGGTCATTAGCAAACCTAAATGATTTTATGAATTCCCTGCCCACTTTCATTCCTACCTCCAGTTCTTCCCTTGCCTCCTAAATCATTTACTCTGCATACAGGCTGAACAGCAACGGTGATAATCGGACACCCTGCCTTACACCTCTTCCTAACACTGCCCAACCAGACTCCCCGTTCCCCACTCGCACCTGAGCAGTCTGAGACATGTACAGGTTGCGGATTGGCCTCCTTTCCCTTCAATCTATTCCTATTTTCTGCAATATACCCATTAGTTTTTCCCAATTCACTCTATCAAACGCTTTTTCGAAATCTACGAAACAGGCAAATACCTCCTGGTTGTGTTCTATATTCCTCTCGATTAATAATCTCAGTACTGCAATGGCATCACGCGTACCTCTCCCCATCCTAAACCCAAACTGATCACCCATCTTTGTAATCATCTCATCCGTAATCCATGGTTTCCTAGTCCTTTTAGCTTTAACGGTTCCAATAGTGTCTTCTGCGGCCTTAGACAACCCTTTCTTGATACTTTCCCATTTTTCCTTGATTGTACTTAGCTATTTACCATCTTCCATGATTTCCTCTACCGCCTGTTTGTATTCCTTCTTTTCAAACCATTTAATGCTTCTACATTCCATTTTCTAACTCGTCGCACCTGCCTTATCTTTTTCAAACGGACGCTACATTTCATAACAACTAAATTGTGGTCAGAGTCCACATCCGCTCCCGGGAAGCTGTGCTAATTTATACCACTGTTCCTAAACCTGTGTCTAACCAGGATATAATCTAGCTGATACCTTTCTGAGTCACCTGGCATTTTCCATGTGTACCTGCGTCTTTTGTGGTGTCTAAACCAAGTGTGGGTAATGACTAGCCCCTGTCTCCTGTAGAACTCAACTGCTTTCTCCCCGTGGTCATTCCTCGTGCCTAAACCGTAGTCCCCCACCTCATCACCATCTCTTCCTTCGCCTACCGTCGCATTCCATTCCCCTCTCACTATCAAATGTTTCCCTGTGGTAACACACGCGATTATGTCCTCTAACTGATCGTATATCCTATCGACCTCTTCTTCCTTATGGTTGCTCGGTGGTATGTATGCCTGAATAATAACCAAGTTCGTCGGTTCTGCTTTTATCTCTACTAGTAGTATACTATCTGTTACCTGCTCTATGTTGACTGCGCTTCTTCCTAACTCTTCATTTAATACTATGGTAACCCCTCGTTGGCTCTCGTACCCTCCGCTGTATATTACTCTCTATAATTATCACTCCAGTAATCCTCGGTATCTTTCCATCTCACCTCGCATAGACCTAAAATATCTATATTTCCCCTTCCCATCTCTCGCTTAATATTCTTCAGTTTCCCTGTCATCATCATTGTCCTAACATTCCACGTTCCTATTCTAACTAATGTGGTCTTCTTCTCCTGTGTCTTCTGTCCTGCTGCTGCTGGTTTTCCCTCGCAAGGGTGTCGTGGAATGACGGCCGCGGAAGCCTTGCCTCCCCCGCTGCCGGGCACGACACACGGCCGATTGGGCCGAGCCCCGTAGTTGCCAGGACTCAAAATCTCTGCACTGTCCATCTTTTTTGATTTTGGGAATGGTCATTGAGGTGGTTTCCCGTTGCCTTCCTCAATAGTGTTTTTAACGTGACACCATTACTTACTGGCCGGCCTTCTGGGGTCAGACGCCATTGCAGCCGCCTCACTGAGGAACAGACGCTGCGTGGACTACCTTTCGTCTGGCTCCTAACCTTCGACCTATCTGGCATGGGTGACCCTACCAGGAGCAATTATTATTACTCCCGCCAGCACAGCTCTAGGGGCCATCGGAACGCACAAACCCTTCCACCACGTCAAGGCTGTAGTCCGGTGAGGGGACTATAGGATATCTAGGGAGAATATTAAGAATGAATTTCGGAAAGCGTTAAGGGAATTCAAAAGGAAAAGGTTAGCGGAAAATTTGAAAGAGATATCAAAAGCATTTTGGTCATACGTCAGAGAAGTTCAGGGAAACAAGTCAAGTGTTAATTCACTCAGAAATGATAAAGGCGAGCGAGTAACCAGCAGTTTGGAAAAGACTAACTTATTAAATTCCTTCTTCCAAAGCGTCTTCACTAATATTTCCGGTCATAGATGGAGTTAGCTCTGATGCCGTAGAACAGATTCCCCAAAAAAGGGGTTATTGGAAGTCTGTTATTCTTTCTTTTCGTCGACGTCTTTAACTCCGTAATATACACTTATTGCTCGACGAAGCAGTGTTTAAAGATATATCCGATATCTTTAGGTTAAAGTGGCTTCAGCAGATGACTTGATGCTATATAACGTGGTACGACACTTGGAAAATAGTTATTACTTAAAAATGTGTATATGTATGAATTTAGGAAAAAAGAGCCATTCCCCCTCCTAAATTCCATTTGCATCGGGAACACCGAAATGGAATGCGTAGACTCGATTAAATACCTGGGGTGTTACCCTCACTACTCACGATCTCTCCTGGGTGAAACACATACGGCATATGTGGGCAAGCTAACAAAAAATTAGGGTTTAATTGAAGAGTACAGAGTGAATGTATTGAAAAGGTCAAAGAGAAATGTTATCTGTCACTGTTTAGGCCTCATTTAGAATATGATGCAAGTATATGGGAACCTCACGAAGTTGGATTGATTGCCGAATAGATGAGCTAGATTTATTAAACAGTGTCATGATTAATTGAGTAGCATTTGCAAAACATCAGAGCAGCTAGGTTGGGAATCACTCACGGAGCGATGATTAAATTACAGATAGAAGCTCTTGCATATGAATTGGAAGGAGATCTCTTAAATGGTGATATTGAAAATGTATTATCACCCCCATCCTACTACGGTAGAGGAGATCGTAGCAATAAAATTAGAGAGAGATTTTGTGCCGAACAGGTAGAATTAAGATGCCCATTTTCCCACGAACGAAAAGGGATCAGAATAACATTGTCCGACCTCGATCGAGAGGAAAGGGTCGATTTCGGATGTGTAATAGCCCCCGGCCACACACCCTAGCGATGTCTCGCGGGGTAATGTGAAATAATAATACCAATAAACGACGTAATGATGATTCAATGGTTACTTTAATTTTTGTCTGATTCTCAGATACAATGTCAGTAGAAAGTGACCACTGACTTCAGCTTGAGGAATTTCTGCCCACCACACGTTAGGGTACTTGTGTCGGATAGAATGAATGCGGCTTTGAGGAACAGTTTATTTCAGTGTGGGTTGTGAGGTTTTGTTTTGTGAGGCGATGCTGAGAAAGTCAGCAGTTGCCAGTCGGTCTCATTCCTAAACCGACCTTAAACGGCAGACTTCCGCACACAAATGCAAATAAGATGGGACACATTGAATTCTCTCGCAAAAATTGGAATGAACAGCGAAAGTAACGTGTCTATTGTCGCTACATGAGTAAAATTACTCAAAACCGGCAGGCTGCCTTTAGGTATTTAAGCGAAGTGGACAAGGTCACCATTGGAAGCAGGTTCCTTAGCAATGATGCTGAAAGTATATTAATAGCTCAATACTACCACGGTACGAAAGATCAGGACAATTAATTCGAGAGATCACGCATGGAACAAACAGATTTCGGACGCATTTCCCCAGGAGCGATAAGAAATCAGGACATATCTGTGGACGGGAGCACTGGCGCAAGGGAAAAGTACTTTTCTTTTTTCACTCCAAGAAGTCCAGTAAGATGACATTTTTTCAGCTAGGTTGATCGTCCGTTAGTTAGTTAGTCGGCGGATTCTGCAGCTCTTCATGCAGTCGTGGAGAAATATTTCGCACCTAAATACCGTAGCGCACGTCATGTAGCGATTGTTTCAAACTCTTAATGCAGGGGCGGCGGGATAGGAAATGGAATGTAAAGGCATTAAATCGGATTGACAAGGAAGGAGTATCAGCAGGCTGTAGAGAGAATCATGGATGAGAGTTAAGAGCTGAGTACCATCGAGGAAAAATGGGAATGTATCAAGAAAGGGATATCGAAAGCCACAAAGGACATTATAGGAACCGTTAACGGGTAAAGGACAAGGAAACTATTGATCACGGATGAGATGATTAGAAAGATAAATGAGAGAAGGAAATAAAAGATTGTAAACACATAGTTAGGCAAAATGAAGTACAAAAAAGTAAATTAGTAAATTGAGAAACAAATAAAGCAAAAGAACCATGGTGGAAAACTCAGTGCGAAGATATGGAAAATTTGCAGAATATGGGTGAAATTAGTGCGCTACACAAAAATCACTATCAGGAATTACGAAGGGAAGATTTTTGCTATCAATTGGATATAAGTCGTGTAAGAAAATAGTTGAAATAAAGGGATGGAAGAAATATAAAGAAGAACTCTATAATAAAGAACTTAGGCCAGCAAAGGTAGACATGGAAAAGGAGCATGACGTAGAAGATATAGCTTAGGACCGGAAGACTTTGTGAAATCAGTTTTAGTTCCTATTCCGAAAAAGGTAAAGGTTACATCATGTGAGGACTACAGGACAATAAGTTTGATATCCTTCGCAGCTAAAGTTGTTCTCAGGATAATAAACAAAAAGATAGAGAGTAGGGCAAATGATTACTTAGGGGATGATCAGTTTGGGTTTAGGAAGGGGAGAGGTACGCGTGATGCCATTGCGGTAATGAGATTATTAATCGAGAGGAATATAGAACACAACCAGGAGGTATTTGCCTGTTTCGTAGATTTCGAAAAAGCGTTTTATAGAGTGAATTGGGAAAAACTAATAGGTACATTGCAGAAAATAGGAATAGATTGCAGGGAAAGGAGGCCAATCCGCAACCTGTACATGTCTCAGACTGCTCAGGTGCGAGTGGGGAACGGGGAGTCCGGATGGAGGAAGTTAGGAAGAGGTGTAAGGCAGGGTTGCCCATTATCACCGGTGCTGTTCAACGTACCATCACTGAGCAGCCAATGTCATTATTATTTGCTTCTTATAATCTTCACTCTGAACTTATAAAGGAAGTAAAGTATAGGCCAACTACTATACTTATACAGGTGCAAGCGATGAAAGCAACCCAAAACGAAACTCTTAAAGCATAAAATAAAAATAATCGGAGAGCACAATCTTCAGGGCTTTATTTTCAAGCGGGGCTCATTGAACAAGTGCCTCGAGATGTGAGCGACGTCAAAGCAGTCGGTGTTTCCAAAACGGAGAGTGAACCAAACGAGGCGAGGGCGGCGAAGGGCTCGACCGAAGTGCCACCGCCATTTAAAAAGTGAGGCTTGAATTCATCGCGTAATTACATCCGTTATACGTTAAAAGGGCAATTTCGATTTTTTCCTGGTCACACGCCAAATTCCCTGGATTCCAAAGGAAAAAAGGGCGTTTTAACATCAAAGATTGCCCTGAGTTTCCAGATGTTACCGGTTTTATTGAGTCAGTGGACACCCTGATAAAAAATATCAAGGACCTTCCAAAACTTAAATGGAATTGTTTAAACTGGCCTTCGACAAACTTTCCATACGCCGACAATCAGATATCTAATATTGGCACTAAACTTCTCAAAGCCTCTTGCGGCTTGATTGGGCAGCGGTTAGACATGATTCCCACGGCCCGCAACCTCCCTCACCCCCGTCGAAATGATTTGCAAAGTTCTGATGCGAATTCCTCTGGACTAGACGGCGCTGCTGGATTTGGTGGCATGCGAACACGCCGTTCTTCGAGCAGCGCAATTCCCTGAATTGGAAGAGCAAACCATTTCGACGAAACGTAGGCGCGAATCAACCGAGCAAATGCTTGCGCGTTACGGGCGAGCAGGAAATCATCGTCAACATTATCAATTAAAGGACCAGATTCGTCGCATTCATGTATGAGAACAAGTTACATCCAACCCTCATCGTTCTAATTTCACGCCTGAATTCTCATATTTTGACGAGGTCAGCATGCATCCCCACCGTATTTTCTCCACACGCATTCCCATCTTGGGAAGCCCAAGTTGCACCGACATACAATCCAAATACGGGGGTGGAGAACCCTTTCAGGTATGTCTCATTGCAGCGCTAAAATATAGCTGGTACTATTTACTCGTTTCTTCGACGTAAAATAATTGGCATTATTTACTTAGATGATGCCGTGCTGGTAAAGATCTTTTTAAACAAGAAGTTCTCTCGGGTTTCCCACCGGGTCAAGTTGTGGTGCACCGACGTTTCGAAGGCTGACTCTGCCAGTGAATTCACTTCACCCTGAAGACGATGGCAGAGTCAGCCTTCGAAACGTCGGTGCACCACAACTTGACCCGGTGGGAAACCCGAGAGAACTTCTTGAATACCATACGCCGGGAAAACATGAAATCCTTCATCTTTTTAAACATTACCTCCTTGAAGTAAATTTTGGAATGAATCCGCTAATCGACATATAAAATTTAAAAGGCCTGCGTTTCAATTGTGAATGCCTTGTACGGACTGGAATATTGTTACTATCTTTTCTTTATTATGCCTTGTATGGAATCATCCCCGCCACAGAGCGTAGTTTGAGATGTGGGGTATTGTGCAATCTTAGCGTTTCCGCTACGCATGAAAAGATTAGAGGTAAGAACTGCGAGGGTAACATGTAAGGTTTGTATCGAAAACATCGGTAACAATTTTTCCCTGACGAGCATTGCGTGAATGCTGAATTGAGACCGTGTCGGCTGTTAAGTGTGCGCATATATCGCATTGGCATTGAAGAGATGATCAATCATCACTGAAAATTTGGTGATGGGAAAGATCTGCACTAGCTAAACTCGTCCCAAAGTTCTTTGGACGGACCACCAAGAGAGTAGAGCCGAGTGTCTGTTTGCGAGGACCTCATGCAACGACATCGCGACGATTCCCCAACAGTCCCGACTTGGCACCAGCAGACTACTATTCCAATTCCCTTTTAAAGTGAAGCCCTCCCTTGAAAGACACCACCATTGATTGGGCCTTGAGTGCCGTCCAAGAAGCTTGCCTTTCGGAAGAAGGCCTAGCCAAGAGGGACCTTTCGGAATCCGCCAACCAGAGAGCCTTCGAGTCGTGGAAAAGCCGCTGGCGGAAGGGGAGAGGTGTGTGTCAGCTGTGTCTGTTTGTCAGCGCTCTCGTGGGATGTGCTACGTTGAAGAACATTGCAGCAATATCTGAAGTAAATCTATTTTTACGAAGCTTATCCCGATACTTTTTATACAAACCATGTATAGAGTGCGTTTTGCTAAAATGAGAGGAATCGGAAGGGTCCTGGTATCGATGGTCAGTGGTGGTAGTGATTGATTGATTGCTCGTCACAGCAGCGAAAGCGAAACATCAAGTCAGCGCTGATAAGTTCGTCAAACTCGGCAACAAGTTGTTGACAAAGGGAGCCTTGAATGCGGGCGTGGCGGCGGAAGGTACCTCAAAGGGTCAAGGTCACCCGATCTGATGCGTGCGAAAGGGAGACAATTGCCCGGCAGTGACGTCCAGTGGTGCGGAAACCCTGTCGCTGGGAAGACGAAAATAAATCGTTGAACACGATTAAAAAAGAAAATCACGAAAATTATCCACAATGTGTTCCGACCATTTTACATTCACTTTCTCCAGTCTCCGTAATTGAATTCTCGTAACCACCTTGCCAGGGTGACCTCAAAGTGAGGCTCACCTTTGAGGAAAACCACATATGCGGGTGCCCACCTGTTTATTTCTACACCAAAGTACTTCCAGTATTTCCAGCTCGAGGTGTAACAGGTATCTGAGAAAAAGTGAATTCACTCTTTGTAACTGAAAGACTAATTTAAAGAAAGACATTCATTGCCCCGCAACTTCAACGCTGATTAACAAATGAAATTCTGCCTTTCAGATAATCATTGGCCACTGAATCAGGATGATAGGCGTGTATTGGAGGCTTTTGAAATGTGGGTGCGGAGAAGGTGAAATGGACAGAAAGGAAAACAAATGAGGAAGTGCAACTATGCACGATGGGCGAGGAAAGGGGATTGTCGAGAGCAATCATTATACTTGAGTATTTTTTAGCATTGGTATTTTATAGTACCCTGCAAGCCACCGATGGGGTATCGGGCAGGGAGTAAATACATACTAGACTAATTATGACCCAAATGTTTTTCCCCTAGCGCGGTCGGGCAACGTTATTCTGATCCCTTATCGTCCAGAACGCCTATTTCATCACGAGCACCGAAATAGTGTCGGATAGACTACACTATATACATATACGGTCTGGAAACATGGTCATTGAAGCTGGATGATTGATATGGATTGGGGGCTTTTGAAATGTGGTTGTAGAAAAGGATGAAAAAGGTGGAAAGATAAAAAATGGACAGAAAAGAAAACAAATGAGGAAGTGCTGATGGAAGAGGAGAGGAGATTGTTGGGAGGAATCCTAAGTAGGCTGGTGAAATGGATGAAGGGCGTATTGATGGGCTTTGGGATGTTGAAGACTGCGATAGAGGGGAGAATGTTAGGCAAACGAGGAGGGGGCAGGGATAGGGATGTTGGACGGGATGAAAGGAGGAAGGAAGTACACAGAGATGAAGAGAGGGTTAATGTAGTCTTAGATTTCAGGTTCTTTTTTTTCATATATCAGATATTTTAGATATTTTTAGTACCCTGCAAGCCACCGGTAGGTTGTGTGGCAGGGGGTGAATATCCACCAGAATAATTTTGATCCGAATATGACCCCTACCGCGGCCGGACAGTGTTATTTTGCTCCCTTATCTTTGGTGGAAAAAATGACACCTTAAATCTATCTGTTCAACCCTTAATATCCCTAATTTTGCCGTCAAGATCTCGCATACCGTAGTACGATGGGAGTAATTATACATTTTCAACATCTTTCCAATTTATGCAAGAGATTTAATCTGTAATTTAACCCTCACTTTGAGAGTGATTCCCAGCCTAGCTGCTCGAATATTTTTCTAATAACGAAATGCATCACGGCCTAACGTCCTATCCGACGGGCGGAGAACCCACTTAAAGTGCTCTCCACAAAGCACCTCAAGTAGGAATAGCTCAGGGTGGGACGAAATTGTATTTCGATGGGATTGAATTGGGGTGACACCAGCTCAAGGAAGCCTCAAATTATTTCGAACTTTTCTGTATTTCATTTGCTTGATTGACTTGGTCTGTTCCGGGACACTATTAACCGCCCATTCAAGAAAACATCGGAAAACATTTCATACGTGAAGTGATAAGGAAGTAGGCAACGCAGCCGCCATGATCCTCGACGGGAGTCGTAGCTGAATGAATGGTGATCACGCACTGGACAATTCTCGATCTCAGAGGCGACGGAAATCCTCAGGTTCATCGGACTCATTCGTCGGAAATCGGCTATATTTTCAGTGCTGCTTCGGGCCTCGATGTCCTTGGACACACGGAATCGTATTCAGTTCTTGTCTTCCTCTTAACTCCATCCACGGGTGATAAAATACCTTTAGCATAAGGGCAACAAGATAAATCAGCAACACTGGTCTGAGGTCACAGTAATCTCATCGCCGTACGGTTTGCGGTACCTTTTATTTCTTATGGTGGTTTACCGTTTAAATCAGGTTCAGGATGGTCGCACAGATTAACCGCCGCTGAAGCCCAAGCTCAACGCGGCAACACCTTACTTATAAACAATTACATTCTCCCCTCTTCAACATTATTTATTCATATTGGTTCATAGTGCCATCGAACATCTTAAATCCTTATTTCCTTGCCGCTAAAAGTGCCCAAGTCACTTATCGACAGTCGGTTCCAAAAGTGGCGTCGCAATTGTGTTAATCGAGTTCAAATTAAAGCCAAGAAATGGCGTTGGTGAGAGGTAAACATTTTCATGAACACTTTTCACATAAGTCGATCGGCCATCTGGTGGACTTCGGGAGAGTAATAGATAACAGTGACCGCCCAAAGGCTGGAGCCATGGAAATATATACCTGCTCAGGACACAACGACGCTACATTCTTACATATTTGATATTGGTGCATTTACCATAATGCTACTACATATTGGGACAGGCCTCGTTCATTCAAAAGCGCGCTCCCAGTACCTCGCTTTTTGAATGATTGGTCGCGGCCGGCAACATTCGGAAGTGGACGACGCAAACTGCTGAAGGGCTGCTCTTCACGAAATTAACTCATGGACACAAATTTCGACAAAGATGTGACGACTGGAACGGATGCGTTTCGGATCCCCTACCAATGGACCGAAGACTGTCGACGCGATGGAAGGAGTCGAGGGAGCGCGTCATCGAAACGGCGGCTCGTAATTCCCCGACTGATTGATGGGTGCTTGGCCCACTCGAGTGATGGCGCCACGCCGGAAAAATATCGAGCAGGGCAGCAGCGGGAAGCCACGTCAATTATCCTGCATGATGACACGTGATCGACTCAATGTGATAAATGAATCGTGGAAACTTACGACGGGGCCAACTGTCTGTTCCCAAACATGGCGAGGCCGCATCACCCATTGAACACTGTTCAGAGACAAGTGGATGACAAGAATTGAAATCATAAAACGTAATTGACGTTCGATGGGATGACTTTGAACAACCGAGTGCAAAGCACGTCGGACGGAATGATGGGACGTGCGTTGTATGGAAGGAGACCTTATTGTGGGATCATGTCCTCTCTTGATGGGCAAGTTTAGAAAACCAGCGGGGGATAGTCCTTGTGTCCACCGAATGGGTACGTTAAACGACAGGCCCATGGAGACAGAAGACATGAAGACAGGTAATTATGCAAATAATAATAAAACGCAATGCCTGCGAAGGAGAGATTAAATCGGATTTGAAGTGATGAAATAAATAGAAATACGGCAGGATTCCGAGGAATGTTTGATTAGAAAGGCAGCGGGAACAACTAAAACCAGGAGTTAGAGATTAATTTATGTCCAATAGAAGATAGTGCTCTCCACGTATGTCTTGGATATCCATTTTTAAGGGCACATATAAACTACTTTTCCTGGGTTACTTCCTTGGATGCTGACGATCTGGCTACAATATTACGGATGCGGAATGTGAGCGAATGTGTTTTTAGATATTTCAGTACCCTGCAAGCCACCGCCAGTGTGTGGCAGGGGGTGAATACACCCCAGACTAATTTTGACCCGAATATTTTTACCCCTGCTGCGATCGGACACTGTCATTCTGATGCCTTATCGTCCCTAGAAAAAATGAATCTTAACTCCATCTATGCTACACATAATCTCTCTAATTTTACTACTACTATTCTCTCCTATCGTAGTATGATGGTAGTAATAATACGAGTACATTTTCAACATTATTACTAAAGAGGCACCCAATTGGTCCTTCCAATTAATTTAATTCTGTTATTTAACATTCATTTCATTGAGTGATTCCCAGCCTAGCTGCACTAATATTTTGGATACGCTACTAAGTTTATCATAACAACGATTTACAAATCTATATCCTCTACGCTGCACGCGATCCAAGCCCCTCTTCCCCCCCCCAGTCACGCCCCTTCGCCCCACCATTCCCACCTCTCAGGGCCAGACCCCCAGCCATACTCACCCCTTACGCACTCCCACCCTCCCTCCCCATTCATGACAATGCAAGAGCCTCCACTCGTATCCGGGTCGGGAAGACACATTCAAGGAGAGAAATGTTTAGGTTTCTCAGCAAAGATATTTCCATTTCGTAAGGTAACAACCAAGTCCAGAGAGTTAAATATGGGATCTTTATCTATATAATAAGATGGAATACGATCAATGCTGACCGCACTGCCGACACAGATCGACAGATATTGTATTGGTATCAGCTGTAACAAAGCGGCGGTTCCTCTCGAAAAAGAGGCTGGGGGAATTGTGAATTCGGAGGGGAATAATTTACAGCAGGAATCCGTATTGCCTTGCATTGAAACGTGCCAAGTAGTACGGACATTAAAACAATTGATTCAGTTAAAAAGGTGTTTACGGGGAGGAGATAACTAAATAAGAGTGACTTTTGCACAGATATTAGGAACAGTCTGTTGAAAACTTGAACATGGGGAGTATTTTCGCAAGAGGGTAGGAGTAGTCGATTGGAGGCGCTTGAGGTGTGCGTGAAAAACATGCACAGAAAATAAACAAACGAAGGATTCCTTCGTTTTGTTGTTGGGGAGGAAAAGTCGTCGGGAGAAAGCCAAAGAAGCCAGGGCAAGTGGAGATACGGAAAGGCCACGGCATGTGGCATACGACGGTAATCCCAGAAGTACCCGACACAATAAAGAAAACACACAAATTGTGGTTAAAAATGTATTTATGTTTCAATATTATCTCCTTTCATCTCTATACATTTTTCCCAGCGATGTTCAATATGTTCGATACCCTTTCTTTAAGAAGAACTGTCTTACTCCTCAAAATAGCCATTCACTGCCGACATCACGTCTTCACGGTCGGAAAATCTTTGACCACAGAGCCATTTTTTCAAGTTTGCGAACAGAAAATAATCCGAGGGGGCTAAATTTGGCAAATAGGTTGCATGAGGTAGTAATTCAAACTTTGAGTCATAAACTTTGGCCATTGCAATAACGGATTTGTGAGCTGGTGCATTGTCTTGATGAAACAACACATTCTTCTCAGCCAAATGCGGCCGCTTTTGCTGGATTTCTTCGCTCAAACGTTGCAATAAGCTCACATAATGCTCGCCGTTGATATTTTTTCCTTTCTCAAGATAGCCAATGATAATTATCCCACGCGCATCCCAGAAAACCGAGGATATGACCTTGGCTATAGATGAAATGGTCTTCGCCTTCTTTGGAACCGCTTCTCCATTTTGAATGCATCGTGTTGATTGTTCCTTTGTCACGGATGTGAAGTAATGGACCCATGTTTCGTCCATGGTTATGATATGGCACAATAATTCTGCTTTTTTGCTGTGAAGCTCTGCTATACACTCAATTGAAACATCTTCGCGACACTGGTTTTTCTCGAGTGTGAGCAAATGTGGCACCCATCTAGCGCACAGCTTTCTCATGCCTAAATTTTCAGTTAATATGTGATGTACCGCACTTTTTGAAATGTTAACTATGTTGGCATTTCAAAAAGTGCAGTAGTTAGCTCGCGCACTTTCAGTCGATGATCATCCAGTATCAATTCGGGGTTTTTCTTCACCGTTGCTGGAGTCGTCACCTCATTTCGTCGACAAATCCGATGCTCGTCTTGGCAGCTCGTACGGAACTCTGCTACCCAATATTTTACTGTTGTAAACGAAGGAGCAGACTCACCCAGAGTAGAGTCCAGTTCAGCTTTTATATTGATTGGGCAGAGGCCTATGAAATAAAAGTATTGTATCACATAACGATGACCGATTGTCTCCATTTTCACAAATTCACTGGAAAGGTTCCCTATTGATGGATGCCAAACTAATACTAGACAACGTAGCGTCTTCACACTTGAAACATATGCTTAATAGATTGCATAATTCCTAATACAGTGATATTTTTTAACAACTACCGCCTTATAGGTCAGGCCGGGTGTATTTGGGCCTTCCCATGTATTGACGCACAGAAGGGATAATCAAATGGGTCAACGATAAAAGGGAAGGCACATGCATAATAGGCATTTTTTGGACGGCATTTAGGGTAGCAAAAAGTATGGAGTGATAAAAAAGGGCTGATTTCAATGTCCATGATGCAGTAAGTGGATATTTAACGTCATGTTAGGAAGGACTCTTCGATGCACCAGTATATAGCGCCTGGGAATACGGAAAGCCTACCAAAACGGGTAGACTACTGCAAAAAAATATACATTGACTACGTTTCCTCAATGAAGAGAACGGAAAATATGGCATTACAGTCAGACATTCTTCAAAGCAACCAGAATAAAATGATATGTTTATGACCTATGCAATTAATGTCAAGATTATTATTATCATTATTATACGTCTTCCTACAGCCAAGGGCCATTTTGGATGGACACAGCCTAAATAATTGTGCAAAAATACATTTAAATGCCCCTCCTTATAAAAAGCACAACGCGACATCGGGCCCTCTTACCCCAGTAAGCCCCTCGGACTTCAGGACCCTATCGGACCCCAGTAAGCCCCTCTTCAATTCCGCCTACTTCCTTCCTCCTTTCATCCCGTCCAACATCCCTATCCCCTAATCCTATCCTTTCCTCGTCTGCCATTAACATTCTCCCCTCTATTACAGTCTTCAATACCCCACTGCCGATCAATACGCCCTTCATCCATTTTTCCTGCCTCCTTAGGATTTCTCCCAACAAACCCCTGTCCTCGCCCACCATACCAAGTACCTCCTCATTTGTTTTCTTCTCCGTCCATTTCACCTTCTCCATTCTTCTCCACACCCACATTTTAAAAGCCTCCAATCTACGTCTATCGCCCCGCTTCTGTGACCACGTTTCCGCGCCGTACATAACTACGCTCCATAACAAAGTTTTGACGAGTCTTTTCTTAATATCCTCACTCATCGTCCCTGCCATCAACTCCTTGAGAAAGCATCGTTGCAAAGCGATTTTCATATCCTCACGTCCATAGTACTTTGACTTTGTTGGTCCGAAACACTTCCGAGATACGTTAACTGTTCCACCTGCTCTAGTTTTTGCCCATCTATTTCAATGTTTAGCTTAGCCGTGCTCTTTCTAGAAAACCACATAAACTCCTGTTCCTCCAATCCATCCCTATTTTCTGCAGGATATTCATTAGTGTTCCCCAATTCAATCTATCAGACGCTTTTTCGAAAACTACGAAACAGGCAAATACGTCCTGATGAAACCCAAACTGATCATCCCCTAAGTAATCATTTGCCCTACTCTCGATCCTCTTGTTAATGACGTAAGCTTATTGTTGTGTATTCATCACTCATTCCTGAATATTCTTTTTTTGTTGTAGGAACTAAGACATCCGATTAGGTCTTCCTGTGAACGTACTCCCTCATGTCCATTTAAATAAATTTGTCCACAGAGACCTGCAACATTTTCCTAACCCCTGATGTAGTGCCGCGGCAATTTTGTCTATCCCCACGGCCCAATTTGACTTAAATTCCTTTTATGCCCTTTCTATTTCACCATCAAGTGAGCCTGGAGCCAAGATATCTTCATCCACGTCATACTCTCTTTATATGTCTAACCTTGTTGGCCTAATCCCATTATCATACAGTGCTTCTATTTATTCATTCCATATCTCGTGGATTTCAACTTATAATATATTTCCCGACTTATCTCTGATTGTTTGCAACGATTTTCCCTCTTTTCTTCCCGACAGTGCTTCCACCTTGCCCTATTGCCCTCTAGCGCGCCAATAAACCCTTTCTCTGCAAAATCTCCATGTCCTCGCACTCCATGTTGCACCGCGCTAGCCTCGCCTCATTTGTTTCGCGGCTCAGTTTATTGTTGAGCCAAGGTTAAGGTTGAGCCAAAGCTAATTTTTTTTAAACTTTCAATTTTGCGAACTGTTTCATGGATGCGAGGATTTTCAACCTGCTCTCAATTGTATTCAAAATTGAAGTGCTTGAAGCTTCGTGAGAGAAGTCCCTCATTTATTGCTTAATACACGGAGGAGGAAGAAATTCAGACACCAATAAACGACAATCATTTATAAACTGAAGAGACAGATATACATCTCATTGAATAAAAAATTAAGGAATTGGATAAGATAAAATAATTGTAATTCTCACATCATAGGTGCCTTTGCAATAACATTTTTTAATTTACCGCATTATATTTAAATCGTTTTTAACGTTTTAAATTTTATGGAAAGTGATTCATTACTATTTATTTAATTATTATTTATTACTATTACGAATACTAAACACAATCCGATTAGGAATTGGTTATTTTACTTTATTTATTCATTTGTTTGCCACTAATTCATAGCGCTCAAGTCGGTTTATGCCTCGATTTTTGAAAAAAAATTTAAATGAAGGCATCAGGATAATCCCACCCGAAACCAAGACGACTTGGAGGCCGGCATCTCGCTCCCGGACATCACCAAAGGGACTTGAACAATGGCGTCTCCGTCAGGCACTCAAAGGATCCAACCAGTAGGCTACAGTTTACATTTCCATTTCAATGTCGTGCGGAGTTTATGCAACGATTCCTAAATTGAGCAAAAGATTTTTCGAAACAATAATTTGTGAGATCGAGGTGCAATGAAGGAAGTAATGGAGTTATCAACGGAAACTAGTCGGCATTGCATGACGCGGGAATCATGACGTGGCTAGGGAACGGGGCAGTCGGGCGGCCCTTCAAGACGAGTAGTTGCCATTGAAATTGCAGTGCCACTGCAAAATAAATCCCTGGGTGCATTATTTCTCAGAGTCGAACTTTATTTTAGTTTCTCTACTTCAAACGGTATCGTGCGTTTAAATTTTCAAAGTTGGCTGCGTCTCAAGACTACGGGTGGAAATTTCATCATGATTAGAATATTGCTATGTTCCCAGCACCTCATGAACAAGACTCTCAACTCCTCCCCCTAAATATTAAAACTTCAATAGGTTATTCTGGCAACTAAAACTGCATTAAAGCCAAAAGGGAATCATCATTATTATTGCTACTGGCTAATTATTTCCATAAATGAAGCGCGGATTTTTATGACCTTCGATCACTGCATGTGTGTTCCTACTTACCTTTATCTAATAAATTAAAAAACATGGTCTAGCGTAAAAATATCTCCCACGTCATCGAAATATTACTCAGGATAGATTTTAGAAGGACCGTCCAACTACTAGCACGGTCCAACGACCGCAGACAACTCCCTCTGTCTTTGCACTATTTCTTCACTCAAACCTCCTTCCGTCCCTTTTTAAAGTAGTAAACAACCATAAATATCCAGATGAATTAAAAATGAATATTTTTTAAGATTTTAATTTTTGAATTTTTAGCGATTATTTTCCTCCGGATTATTTTCTGTGACATCATATAATGGATAATTCATATTTGCTGCCAAAAGTATTAAACTGGGTATTTTATTTACTCCGGTCTTAACCCCCGACCTTTCTATCAATTCACCATTCAATGTCCTGGCTCGAGAGAAATTAATTTCGCAGAAGGCTGTCCCCGCTCAGAATATTGTAGAAAAAATCACTCAGGGTTCCACATTATTTGAGGGAAAATGTCCCAATTAAAGCTCGCTTTGAATTCGCTGAAAATCATTTTTGAGGATTCAGTCTCATCGCCCGAGCCGTCCCGACATTCACTTCCCCGCCCTCTCCGAGAGTATCTCTGAAGGGTGCGCCGATTAATGGCGCGTGCATGCGTTCAACTTGTTTTTAATTTGACGATAAATCCAATAAATGTTAAAATATGACGAGAGCTGTTCAGCCAAGAGTGGTCATATATTTCAATCCCCATGATCTTTTGGGCAATGATTTCATTCCATATTTCACGCGCGCAGCCGAGGGTGCCTCGCCTGCTGAATTCAGCATCCGCCCACACTCCATTCGGAGCGGCGCGCAACCACCCGGGCGCTCGCCCTCACGCAAAATGAAGTTTCACTTCATTGTCCTTCATTGCTCTGTTGTTCAGTGTGACCCCATTGGGCAAATTATCAACTGCGAGAAGCGACCGGGGGATGAAGTTTGCCCTCAGTGATTGGTCTCCATTTGAACCACGTTGATTGAAAATTCATGACGACGCGTCGCGACGGAGGCTGCCTGCAGTTTCAATTGTGATACCCCAATAATAGATTGATATGCATTATTTCGGAGACATGGAAGTTTGTGGGTGCACCAGGCGGAAGGGAAGTGACGGTTTATGCCAGGGGAGAGAGGGAGGCGCACGTGAGTCATCGACGAACACAAATGCACCCGATCAGCCTATGCATGCGCCAGGGGAGTGCGTACCACCAAAGCACTCCCTGCTGAGCCTAGTCAATGCTGTAACTCCTACGAGTGGAACGTGCTTTACTCGCAAGGTTTGCCGTGGAGGGCATCGCCGGAATCTCCGGAGGTCAGTGGTCTTCGCCTATCCGATCCAGGGGTCGCCCGGAAGAGAGTGAACGGGACGCACTCGCCATCTCCGATTGGAAGAGGAGGAGAGGGGAGATGGGTTTGGAGCGGTCTACGTGAGTCCAACTGAATCCATCCGCGTTCATCGCAGTCCCGCCCTGGCTGAAGCCGAAGCGGACGCGAGATAATGAGAAAAAGAGCATTGCATTTCGAGTGAAGCCGAATATCCAATTTAATTAGACTCAGCTTCTTCCGTTGGCACATGAATCCACCGCTGTACACCATCCGTGCCCGCCAAAGCACGATTGACTGAGAGAGAGTTATCCAGGAAATATTCAGTAGACGACGTTTACCGAGACGAAGCAGATGAAACTTCATGATTTGGGTTTATTTAAGCCTCTATGCGCGAATGACGCTGAGGATGGCTACATCGTACAGTTCTGGGGAAATAGTTTGCAGGATCGCTTTCCTCGGCTGAGTGCATCAGCAGGCTGGATCTTTGAGTTTAAGCCTGAAGCACCCCTTACCAACAGGGTATTCTCCTCAGCTGGCAGGACAATCACCGAAACCGCCTTCATCCCATCAGACTGAATTATCTGACTTCTGTCCATGAGAATTGTTCATTTGGTGAGGATTATTTCAAAGTGCAGAGAGACAGACTTTAGGTAACTACAAGGTGTGATCAAAAAAAGACCGGACTGACTTCAATCACTATATTCAATATTTCACCATTAATTGTCAAATCTGGAAAGCCACATATAGTACAGTGAAGGTGAAGAGAAGATATCTTGGGAGGCATCCTGAGAACAACAGTATTAGCATTACAGCTGGAAGAGTCAACTTTGTCAGGTAATGAATCTGTGTTCTGAATTACGTAAGCTTTATTAAAGATGAAAATCTACCTCAAGAGTTGTTGTTTGCAAGGCGATTAGAAACTGACACGAAAGGGGAGTCAATACTTCGTTGTAGAGCAGTTCTTCCGGGACAAAAAAGTTCCACTTTGTGACATACTAGATGTGATCAAAAAAAGACCGGACTGATTTTATTCTGCGCACACAGTTCAACAGATCGAAACGAAACACAGTGCACCATCTACATCTACATAATTCATCACAAGCCGCTGCAAGGGCGTGTGGCGGGGGGTGTTAGGTCACCAACCGTAAAAAGGAACAATACCACATGCAAAGCATCGCACACTCATGCAAAAATCCCTTCATCCAACACTCATTTTTTAACTGAACATTATTTCCCTTTTCCCTTCCTCTCCCGTGTCCTCCCTTATAATTAACCCGTCCTACCTGGTGCTTGCACCTTCTGCCACACACCTTTCTACATCCACATCTACTTAATACCCCGCCAGCTGCCGCAAGGGCGTGTGGCGGGGGGTGTTAGGACACCACCCGTAATTTAGAAAAGAAAAAAAACCGCATTCAAAAACCACAAAATCATACAGCCACAAAAAACATGGCATACATTCATTCAATGCAATTCAGAACATTTACAACCCACACACATGCAAACACTCAAACTACAAACTAACATACAAATGCACCTGAAAGTATACCTAACATCTTTGCAATTTTTAATTTTGTTCCGACTTGTAAATTCAATGTTTTTAACATTTCTAAAGGGACTTCGGTTTCTTACTATTATGATTCCTGATTGTTCGGGGAAAGAATAAGTATTTGTATCTATCTGTACTGGAATCTATCTCCCTTAGTTTATCTTTGCGGTCTGATCTACCTGAGTAGTGTGGGGCCATTATAATTCCTTCTGTGTCATAGTTAAACTCGTTTGTTCTGAACCTTTCTAAAAGTCTAAGCCTTGCTTGTTCTCTCCGCACTTCAAGTGGTTCCCAGCCTAAATCCCCTAAGAGACCTGTCACACTTGTGTTCTTATCAGAACAATTTTTAACGAATCTGGCGGATTTTCTCTGGACTTTATCTAATTCTTTTTGCCAAATTTTCTCCTAAGGATCCCAAATACTTGCGGCATATTCCAAATGAAGTCTAACTAGAGAAAAATAACACCTCTCTTTAACTTTTTCATTACATTTCCCCACCACCCGTTTTATGAAGCCAAGTTTCTTCAAAGCTGATCCGCGTATTGTCCTGATATGTGCTCCCCATGAAAGGCGTGGTGTTAGAACAACCCCCAAATATTTAACTTGATTGGCCGTAGTCAGTACTGAACCCTATATTTCGTAGTCTATATCCTGTTCATCGCTTCCTTTGTTCCAAAATTTCAAAACTGCACATTTATCTATATTAAGTGTTAATCCCCATTTATTGCACCATTCCGAGATATTGTCTAAGTCTCTAGAGAGTAGCTCGCGATCTAGTTGGCTCCTTACATCCCTGTATCCCACCGTGTCGTCAGCAAATAACCTCAGATTGCTACCAACGTGTGTGCTTAAGTCATGAAGTACATTAAGAATAGAAGAGGCCCTATTACACTTCCCTGGGGGACGCCCGAAGTTACATCTCTATCCGTTGAGCACAGCCTATCGACATAGTCAGTGTTTTTGTCTTGTATTCTGGTAATTTTATTTTTAAATATTCTCGTAGTCCGTTAAAATTTGCCTTGTTGTATAGGTATATTTTACGCTTTTCTTTGTTTTGTTTGTCGAACTTAGTTTTTAACTCTACAAGAATAGCCTTATGGTCACTGATCCTGTCTATTATTTCAATGTTAGTAATGATTTCGGGCATAGAAGTCGCAAAGATGTCTAGTATGCTTTGGCCCCGTGTTGGTGATTTAACAATTTGTTCTAAGGAGTGTTTTGTGAATATATGAAGGAGTTCTTGGCATGAATCTCTGTTTTTGGCAGATTTTCCTACTCAGTACGTGTCCCAGTCAATTGACGGTAGATTTGTGTCACCAGCGATTATAATAATACTGTTGCTATGTCTGCGGCTGAGAGTGAATATTTGTTCGTCGAGCTTGTGTAGAACATCTGTGTTACAATCTGGGGGTCTATAAAATGAGCACACGGATAGGCTTCTGCCGTTGTGTTCCTTAATGTTGCACCAAACGCTTTCTATGTCATCTACGTCGCATTCATATCGTTGGCTACTAAGATGTGACTTTACTGCAATGAATACTCCCCCACCCAACCTATTTGGTCTGTCCCTTCCGTAAATTGTGAAACCGATTGGAAAAACCTCATTGTTTGCTATATCCCTTGTGAGCCAACTTTCCGTTCCAACTACTATGTCTGCGTTAGTACTGACAAAAATATGTTCAATATCCGATATTTTGTTTCTAATGCTACGGCAGTTTAATGTTATAATTTTAATATGGCTAATAACTTCTTGTTTTTCGGTTTTATGTACGCTAACAAAACTGTTTTGAGACGATTCGTGGTGAACAGAGACAAAAGAATTACATTCACTTGCATTGCTATCTGTTATGTATGTAGAGGCACCAATTTTATTAAATTTGCGTGGGTTATATGTTGTTTTAACGCAAGTGTTTGTTCGTTCAATTTTTTTGTGGAATTGAGAGGCATAACCCGATCTGAAGTGACAAAAAGCGCTGGATTCTACTTTATTTATCCCAACATATGACCTACGTTCTTGCCTACCAACTGTGCTAAACCCTCGAAACGTGTTCGTGTAACCTACGCGCTACAAACTGCGATGCCTCGGCAGTATAATGGACCCCGGAGCGATTAAGCGGTACCCGGTACGATGAGAGGACAGGCCTCAGATGAACGAAGTCCGCTCAAATTTCCCGGCAAATTCCTGGCAATATCTGATTTAAACCCTCAATTCGGCTCCAAACGAGCCTTCCGCGGTCTACTATATACGCGGCACAATACTACATATAGTTAATTTAATTGGGACCTTTAACTCTGCCTTGACTCGTTTCACCTCCGAGTTCATCTCCTTAAAGGAGCGCAGGATCTCTTCAGATCCACGTTCCGAGGCGTCGTTTCTCCCGACATGAGCCACAATGCATAGTATGGAGCAGCCCGTATTACTGACGGCCGCCTTCACCGCCAGCGTCGCCTGGGGTACCCCGCCGCCTGGTATACACCAGGACGACAAGAATCCAACACCTCCCTCCTGTTGGACTCTGCGGCGCAGCGGATTCATTATACGCCGGACATTTGAACTGCCTAATATAACGGTTTCCACCTTCGCGACCTCTGATGCCCTCGGAGTAGGGGTAGGGGCTGCAGGTACGGTGGTGCTGTCATCCGACAGCACCTGGTACCTGTTGGAGACGGGGATGGTATTTGCCTCCGCAGAGTCCAATCCTCGCCGCAGCGTTACCTTCCCCTTGCTCCGAGAGACGACCCTCCAATCGTTCGACCTACGGACGTGAGACACACCCTCGTTGAGAGATGGGACACGAGGTAGGTCTCTAATCGCCCAGCTACGTGTAGCATTCGGACGAATCCGTGCATCCCTATTGGCGTGACAGGTTTTCGTATTCCCACCCCGAGCACCATCTCTCCCGAGGGGAGCCCTCCGGCCAGCGATCTCCGATCGAAGCTCCCGCACCATTCTCTCCAGCATGACGATACGAGCCCTTAAAGCCGCGCATTCACCAGTGCCTTCGAGCATGGCAACTGGGGACCTAGATGTAGCCATCTTAATTTAAACACCGAGTTACCAACAAAAGCTAACCTGTATACGCTATCCTAAAATTTCTAAAAGGGGTTAGATAAATTTAGCTCAATCAATAAGTACGCTTTGGAATGGAATATGAAGCCTGAGCGGAAAAAAACGATGCTTCAGTAAGGTCTGGTTTTCAGAGGACAAAAAAAAGATAGTAAAAAAAGGAAAGCACACACCGATCACCAATCAGAGTCGAAGGACAAAAACCACCACAATCCACTAAAATAAATTACTACTACCACAAACTACGGTTAACAAACCACTCACAAAACGAAAACTATATAAACGAAGCAACGTATACGTTGACTTCACTTCACTAAAACTTCACTATCACTTCACTAAAACCAAAAGCACCGTGAATCAAGCTGGCAGTCAGGTAGCCTCTGGTGGGTCAAACCGGTTATCAGGAGTGCTCGGGGCGAGTAGGTAGGTCCGCTCAGGTTGAGGGCCAGAGAGAGAATGGAGTTGAGGACCAGAGAGAGAATGGCGACACATATGACGACTAAAACGAGAGGTGTTGCGTTAGTTGGTTAGTCGATACGCAGCAGCAACGATACGTGACTTAACCTGTCCGTCGCTGCGTGCAACGGCAGCAATGAAGGAGCTAGAGTAACTGCGGAATTTTGTTTCAAACTTGGCAAAAGTGCTGCGGAGACATTTGGAATGACTCAGCAAGCCTTTGTTAATGAAGATACGCGTCAAAGTCAGTCTATTAAGAGGTGCAGTCATTTTAAATCGCGCAGAACTTCGATAGGTGAAGATTCGCGAACGGGGCAGCCTTCCACTTCGACATACCCCAACCATGTCAAATTGGTGAACGATTAGGTGTAGACAAATCGCCATTTAACTTTTAGGGAGATAGCGAAGGAAGTGATCATTAGTATTCGATCGTGTCAGACAACTTTGACAGACATTTTGGGCTTCATGCGCAACATTCGTCCCGCGGGTGCTGACTGATCATCAGAGACAAAAACATGTGGACATTTATCTGGAACTCCTGGATCCAGCCAATGCCGACCCAGAGTTCCTTGAAACCATCGTAAACGGTGAGGAAACCTTGGTTTAGGGCTAAGATGTTGAGGCAAAGGTCCTCATTCTCCGTGACCAAAGAAAGCTCGCATGTCCCGGTCCAATTTCACATTGGTGTTATTGTGGTTATGTTGGTGTATTTCTCCGATTGGTAAGGGCTGATTCATTACGAATACGCCCATCAACGTCAAACCGTCAACAAAGTTTTCTACTTAAAGGTTTTGAAGAGGCTGAGGGTCGCAGTGAGCCAAAAGAGGCCGGGCATCTAGAGAAAAAAATGCATGGCGTTTCCATCACGATAACGCGCCGGCTCGCACGGCGCTGATCGCGACCGAGTTTTTCACCAGAACAGGAACTTCCGTGATCGCGCATCCACCCTTCATCTACATCTAAATAATACCCCGCAAGGGCGTGTGGCGGGGGGTGTTAGGTCACCAACAGTAAAAAGGAGCAATACCGCATGTAAAACAACAACGTGGAAAATTAATCCCACAGCAGCGCAAACACTCATGCAACAATCCTTTAATCCAACACTCATGCAAACACATATACCGCAAACCAACAAAAAAACTGCACCCTAGGATGCAGCACGAAAGCCATCCTACAACACGCAAGCTAGGACACAACAAGCAAGAATGTGAAACACCAATACCACATGAACATGCACCACAAAACATTCTACCCCCCGAAGAGACTATAAAAGGCAGGAAATGCGACCCAACGTTGCAGGTAGCAGGAATTTGCCCCCGCGGAGAGGGACGAGGGATTGAAAGGGAGACTTAAAAACAGATGAACAGAACACGAATGAGGTCATTCGGAAAGAATGGGTTATTATAACAAAACACATAAGGTTAGTGGAAGATCATGCATTTAAGTAGAAATAATTATTTTTTAGACGCTGAGGGTGGCAAGTGGAATTCTTGCTATCTATAACCCTGCAGTTGCCATCCCGTATTGTCCGTGGGAAGAAGGAGTCCTTGAGTCGGCTAGTTCTGGCATCTATTTCCCGAATTTTATATGCATGATCCAAGCGACCAATGTATGTAGGAGTACGAATATTTTGGGAGACCTCGGTGCTGAAACATGCGGATCTGAATTTATTTGATAATATCAATTTTGCATTGAATCGTCTCTCTGCCAACGATTCCCACCCCAAATCCATGAGCATTTCGGTGACGCTTTGCGTTTTATCGTAGGAATTTTTTACAAAACAGGCTGCCCGGCGTTGAATGTTCTCAATTTCCCGAATGAGACCTTTTTCACTCGGATCCCACACGCTGCATGCGTATTCTAAATGAGGCCTTACAAGAGCGTGGTAACAACATTCCTTGACCTTCGAGTCACTTTTGCCGACAATACGTCCAATAAATCCCAATTTTTTATATGCTCGACCTTAGACTTTACGTATGTGAGTCCCCGAAGTTAAGTCTTTTGTTAATGTAACACCTAGGTATTTTACCGTATCAACTACTGCTGGGTCACCTCCAGCTAATTTGTAAGCAAATCCCATTGATCTTTTAAAGAAATTTACCACCGAACATTTATTATAATTTAGCGTCAATCCCCAGTTAGAACACCATTTAGTAATGCAATCCAAATCCTGCGCTAGAATAAAACGATCCTCATCCCCAGATATCTCCCGATAGATCACCGTGTCATCCGCGAACATCCTAATTTTACTTTTCACTTCGCGGTTCAAATCGCTAACAAAAATCAAGAAAAGCGACGGCCCACTCTTCTCTCCAGAGGTGGCTCCATCAGACTTTTTGGTTTCCAAAGTTAAAATCAACCTTGAAAGGGCGCCGATTCGACCCTATAGCGGACATAAAAACTAATTGGCAAACGAAATTGGAAACGTTGGCAAAGATGTGTGGTCAGCCAAGGCATGTACTCTGAGGGTGACAAGTTCGATTAAGCTACATCCGTCGAAATAAACAAGTTATAAAATCAGTCCCGTCTTTTTTTGATCACACCTTTTACGTTGGACAGCACTGGTGATAATGGGTATGGGCTCTATCATACTTTTTCAGTAATATCACGAATGGATCTTTTAAAACTTCCCCCACGGTCTCCTAGTTCCTAAAGTAGTTCCGCGAGAATTTTGTCGAATCCCACGACCTTACTCGTTTTCAATTTTTTTAATGCCATTTCCATTTTTACATCAGAAATGCCTAGAAATGAGCTTACCCATCCAAGCAAAATTCTTTTTTCCGGTCTCAACTGCCACCCTCAAATCTCTAACCTGTATATTCTCTTTACATTCCTTGCTTGAATCTTTCCTGGTCCGACCAGTAATTTCCCCAACGTGTCTTGAACAGAGCACACGGGTCTTGCTCCCCGCTACACCTTTCCGCCCCACTTCCGCCCTTCAATTTTCCGTATCCTACCACCACGCTTCTTTCGCCTTCCGTTTCGAAGCCCTTCTCCAATTTATTGTTCCTATAGTTTTGTTTGCTGCTTCGGATATCCCTTTTTGATTTGTTCCCGTTCTTCGCCTGCCCTTACTTTTTATTTCCTCCACAGCAACCCGTCTTACCATCCGTAGCTAGGCAGCAATAAGCGCAAACGAGTTACTCAAAAGAGGAGTCAGTTTCGCGGATGATGAATTCACTTGGCTAGTCAATGCTAAGCGCATTACACAATCAGTGTTTAAGACATTGTATTAAGTGAATTACTCAGCGTAAAAATAATGTATTATACTATTTTATTTACATAGTATTTTGTAATACAGCGCTTGGATGTGTGGCAGGGGTTGATTACCCACCAGACTACTTTTGATCCAAAATACTTTTCCCACATACCCCTATCGGACAACGTTATTCCTTATCCCTTATCATTTTTGGGAAAAATGACATCTTAAATCTATTCTACACTTAATCTCACTAATTTTATTGATATGCTTGACTCTTGCCCTAGATACCTTATAATCATAAGTGATCCCAGCCCTTCTGTCGCTATAATTATCATTTCTTATACTTTTCGCCTTGGCGCGACACGGCCCAGGACGCCTTCCATTTTGCCTATTGCACTACTTATCAACTTGTTGGTATGCTAAAGCTAAAGGTAACTAAGTGGTATGCTAAAGCTAAAGGGGGCTAAAGCCTTTTATTCATGATTCTAATGGCTGTCATTGCCGCTTGTGAAATTGAGCTAATTATGTCATAGTTCTCACACAATGCCGTCTTCTCTACATGGAGATGAAAATCATCTGACCAAATCTCTCGGTACAATTGCATTCACGTGAAACTGTTTTATTATTATTATTAGGTAATATACCGATTAAGGAAGGTTTTTGGATGGACATAATTACTAATTAAATAATTTGTGACCCCCAGCAAAACACAACATCCTACTTTACATCAGGTCCCTCTTCAGCTCTGAGTACTTTCTTCCTCCCTTCATCCCGTCCAACATCCTTATCCTGTTCCGTACCTTTCCTCGTTTACCTAACATTCTCACCTCAATTACACTCTTCAACATCCAACTGCTGATCAATACAACCTTCATCTATTTTTCCTGCATCCATAGGATATCTCCCAACGAACCCCTTTCCTCGACCACCATACCAAGTACTTCCTCGTTTGTTTTCTACTCTGTCCATTTCACCTTCTCCATTCTTCTCCACACCCACATTTCAAAAGCCTCCAGTCTCCGTCTATCCTCCTGCTTCAATTACCACGTTTCCGCGCTGTACATAGCTACGCTCCATATCAAAGTTTTTACGAGTCTTTCCTTAACATCCTTACTCAACTTCCCCGTCATCAACTCCCTCCTCCTTGTGAAAGCCTCTTTGCCTAGCGCAATTCTTCTCCTTACGTCCCTACTACTTTGACCGTGTTGGTCGAAAATGCTTCCGAGATACGTAAACTGTTCTACCTGCTCCAGTTTTTGCCCTCCTATTCTAATGTTAAGCTTAGCCTTTTTCTTTCTAGAAAATCGCATAACCTTTGTTTTATTAATTTTGATTCTCATCCCACACCTGTCGCACTGAACTTCCAATTCGCTCAGAAATGAGTACAACCCCTTGGCTGACTGACAAACCAAAGCTTGGTCATTAGCAAACCTAACTGATTTCACGAATTCCCCGCCCACTTTCATTCCTACCTCCAGTTCTTCCCATGCCTCTTTAATCATTTACTCTGCATACAGGCTGAACAGCAACGGTGATAATGGGCAACCCTGCCTTACACCTCTTCCTACCACTGCCCATCCGGGCACCCCGTTCCTCACCTGCACATGTACAGTCTGAGACTTGTACAGGTTGCGGATTAGCCTCCTTTCCCTCCAATCTATTCCTATTTTCTGAAATAGACTAATTAGTTTTTTCCAATTCACTCTATCAAACGCTTTTTCGAAATCTACGAAACAGGCAAATACCTCCTGGTTGTGTTCTATATTCCTCTCGATTAATAATCTCATTACTGCAATGGCATCACGCGTACCTCTCCCCTTCCTAAACCTAAACTGATCATCCCCTAAGTAATCTTTTGACCTATTCTCTATCCTTTCGTTTATGATCCTGAGAACAACTTTAGCTGCGTGGGATATCAAACTTATTGTCCTATAGTCCTCACATGATGCAGCCTTTACCTTTTTCGGAATAGGAACTGATCTCACAAAGTCTTCCGGCCAGATTCCTTCCTCATAAATACTACGGATCAGCCCATATAGCCTCTTCCTCCCACATTTTCCTAAGCATTTGAAAAGTTCCGCGGGAATGTTATCCACCCCCACGGCCTTATTTAGTTTCATCTCCCTTAATGCCCTTTCTATCTCATTGTCTAGTGTGTCTTGACCTAAGCTATATTCCTCTACCTCATGTTCCTTTCCTATGTCTAACTTTATTGGTCTAAGCTCTTTACTATACAGCTCTTCTATATACTCCTTCCATCTCTCTTGGATCTTTCCTGCGTCAACTATTAACTTACCCGCCTTTTCTCTAGCTGCTATCGTTGATCTCCCTTTCTTACTTCCCGATGAAGATTTAGCTTTGCTGTACAGGGCAACGATTTCACCCTTCCTCTGAAGACTTTCCATATCCTCGCACTACGTCTTCCACCATGCTTCTTTTGCTTTATTTGTTGCCCGCCTCAATTTATTGTTTAATTCTTTGTACTTCATTTTGCCTAATTCTGTATTTATATTCTTTCATTTTCGCCGCTCACACATCTTTCTAATCATCTTATCCGTGATCCATGTTTTCCTTGGTCTTTTAGCGTTAACGGTTCCAATAGTGTCTTCTGCGGCTTTAGACAACCCTTTCTTGATACTTTCCCATTTTTCTTTGATTGTACTTAGCTCTTTACCATCCTCCATGATTTCCTCTACCGCCTGTTTGTATTCCTTCTTTTCAAACCATTTAATGCTCTTACATTCCATTTTCTAACTCGCCGCACCTGCCTTATCTTTTTCAAACGGACGCTACATTTCATAACAACTAAATTGTGGTCAGAGTCCGCATCCGCTCCCGGGAAGCTGTGCGAATTTATCACACTGTTCCTAAACCTGTTTCTAACCAGGATATAATCTAGCTGATAACTTTCTGAGTCACCTGGCATTTTCCATGTATACCTGCGTCTTTTGAGGTGTCTAAACCAAGTGTTGGTGATGACTAGCCCCTGTCTCCTGCAGAACCTAACTGCTTTCTCCCCGCGGTCATTCCTCGTGCCTAAACCGTAGTCCCCGACCTCGTCACCATCTCTTCCTTGGCCTACCGTCGCATTCCAATCCCCCATCACTATCAAAATTTTCCCTGCAGGAACACACGCGATTACGTCCTCTAACTGGTCGTATATCCTATCGACCTCTTCTTCCTTATGGTTGCTCGGTGGTATGTATGCCTGAATAATAACCAAGTTCGTCGGTTCTGCTTTTATCTCTACTAGTAGTATCCGTTACCCGCTCTATGTTGACTACGCTTCTTCCTACCTCCTTATTTAATACTATGGCAACTATTTGTTGGCTCTCGTCCCCGCCGCTGTATATTATTCTATACTGATCACTCCAGTTATCCCCGCTATCTTTCCATCTCACCTCGCATAGACCTAAAATATCTATATTTCCCCTTCCCATCTCTCACTTAACATTCTCCAATTTCCCTGTCCTCATCATTGTCCTAACATTCCACGTTCCTATTCTAACTAACTTTGTCTTCTTCTCTTGCGTCTTCTGTCCTGCCGCTGCTGGTTTTCCCTTGGAAGCGTTTCGTGGGATGACGACCGCGGAAGCCTTGCCTCCCCCGCTGCCAGGCACGATATACGGCCGATAGGGCCGAGCCCTGTAGTTGCCAGGACTAAAAATCTCAGTACTGTCCATCTTTTTTAATCTTGGGAATGATACTGGAGGAAGTTTCCCGTTGTCTTCCTCAATAGTGTTTTTAACGTGACACTATCACTTACTGGCCGGCCCTCTGGGGTCAGACGCCATTGCAGCCGCCTCACTGAGGAACAAACGCTGCGTGGACTACCTTTCGTCTGGCTCCTAACCTTCGACCTATCTGGCATGGGTGACCCTACTAGGATCAATTATTATTTCTCCCGCCAGCACAGCTCTAGGGGTCATCGGAACGCACAAGCCCTTCCACCACGTCAAGGTTGTAGTCCGGGGAGGGTGAATTTGTTTTATAAGTCGAAAAATATCTTCCTGCCGTATTCCCATTAACTCAATAGTAATTCTGCGTGGATATCATTTAGACGCACAAGTCCTCTAGTTCCATGTTCGCCTTTATTTCCCGTTGTGGTTTCGTCCTTATGGCCGTGTATTTAGCATTCATCAACCCAAAGCATTGCCGTGCATATGACATTCCTTAATCTAGATTGCCTAATACCTCGGCCTATATCTGCTGTATTTGATGCAACCACCTTCACAGGCAGCCCCAAAAATAACTTTCCACTCTTATGCCATGTTCGGTGCAGTTTTCCATTCGCCACAATCCTGCAAATCTCCTACTTTCCCACAAAGTGCTTCTAATCGCACTCATGCGCTGTTCCATGTTTCCTTGGCATTAGTAGTGCCTCGTCCCTTGCCTAAATAGGCTTAAATGAAGTTTTCAGAAGCCGTGTAGTGGCATCGGCCGCAGCCTTTCCGCTCCTCATTAAAATTAGAATTGCATGGGGCGGAGATGCATTCGCTAAGAGTGAAAAGTGCATTTCCAAGCATCTGGGATTTAAGAAATATTCCGGAGAGAGCTTAGGTCGGGGATCGATGTTGTGTGGGTTTGAAACTTGGCCGTGGGGGAAACGGAGGAACGCTGTCAGTAGGCTCGTAAGATGTGCCTACGGGGAGAAATGGAAGAAAAGGAAAACAGAAGAGGCCATAGGTAGGGAATGAGAAAGGGACGCTGGGAGAAATGCATGGAAGGCAGAAAAAGTAGTCGCAGGACATTACATCGAGTGGCAATGCATCTGAGAAGGGCGCGAAAGAGGGGAGGGGCGAGCGTTGGTGAAGAGACGGGGAGGACAAGGCAGGAACGTAAATAGAAATAAATGGCGGCGGGAAGTGCGTGGGCTTCTTTCTCACGGCACCGGAGGGTTGCCCTGTTTACTTAGAGTTAAGCGGGAGCTGGAATTGTAACAGTGGTCCGTCTCCGTGTCCATCAAAACTTCATCTCAACCGGCGGACTGCCATCAATAATAATAATTCCACACAAGGCGTTTGTGAGGAAGAGAATCGACGGGGCGCGGGAGATAAGGCACAATGGAAGGAATGAAGAATGGTAGAATGTGTGTTTGGTGCATTAATTGTTCCTTGAATGGAGGCCTTCGAGTATCCGCTGTCGTGTGAGTCGGAGCTTAGAGGAGTGTAAGAGCGCAATCCATTAAACTTCCACGCAACCAATAGGCTGCTTGCTGTTCGGAAGTGTCCCTGGCGCAGGTCACCTGGTGACGCAGAGCTTGGGAGTGTGGCGTAGAATTGAATAGAACGGTTGTGGCTATTAGGGACGGAGGTCGTTGGCGCCCGGGGCGTTGTTGCGGCGTCGCATTTTTATTGCACCGAGCGCCCGAAGACCTGAGCGCCAACGCCGCTGGGCTCCGCCGGGGCTTTAGGCTCCCGGGTTCAAGATCGATTGGTCGTAAGCCGCACCCGCTGCACCGGTCTCCGAAAAAACCACCCCCTCCCCTCCTCTCCGCCTCGGCGACTCCCTCCGTTACTCCAAAGACCTACTTCGGAATTACGCACCAGTGGGAAGAGGGGAGGTGGGGTTGGCTCCAAAGGGGAGGAGAAAGAAGGCTCAGTGACCGTGATTGGAGGACTTTGGGTGATATAAAGAGCGGGAATTCGCTGGCGATGATTATCTTTATAGTTTAGCGCCCTGCAAGCCACCGCTTGGGGGTATGGCGGGAGTTGCTGGACTAATTTTTTAACCGAATATTTTCACCCCCACCGCAATCGGACAACGTTATTCTGATCCCTTATCGCTCGTGGAAAAAATGGAATCTTAAATCTATTTGTTCTGTAATAGTCACATTACCTAGTATTCTTCTAATGTATCCTAATTTTTTGTTAGTTTGTCCACATATTCCCCGCATGTGTTTCACCCAGGAGAGATCGTGAGTGAGGGTAACGCCCATGTATTTAATTGAGTCTACGCATTCCATTTCGGTGTTCCCGATGCAAATGGCATTTAGGAGGGGGAATTGCTCCTTGTTTCAAACGTCGATCGCTTCGCACGGTGTTAATTTTTTTAAGTTTAGTTCACTCCGTTATTTCCACGGTTATCATTAAAGAGAATTAAAATATTTGATAACCCATCTATGGGAGGATATTACTGGCTGTTTTCATGAAATCTGTAAGCTTAACTGTTTCACATATTCTTTCGTTTTCTGCTCTTTGAAGTATTACCGTTTCAATAGAATCGATGTTTCCCAGAGACGATCTCCGTGACATGTCCTTTTCGTCCACGGCGGTGTATGCCTTCATTTTTGATGGACCGATTGTGTGCGGTCACCTTTCGTACCTTTCGTTCGATTCGTCTGCGTCAATTTTCGGAGCAGTGAATGAAGACTGGATGTCAGTAATTATCTGTTTCACGAACGATCACATAAGGAGAAATTTACGGTGATGCTGACATTGATAGAAGTATTATTGTTGGTAATTTGCTCGATGAAGGCAGGCTGCTGCTCGATCCGTAATTTCCGAATCTAGATCCTTAAATATTCGAGTGGGTATTTCATCGGGGCCAGAGGATTTATTAGGTTCAAAATTATACAGCAAACGTTCTATTCCATTATATGATATTTCAGTTTTGGGCATCGGTTGGCGGGAACGAATTGGTAAGCAATCCGAGACATTCGGTGAGACATTGGCGAAGACGCTTTGAAATAAGGAATTTAATACGTCAGCCTTTTCCAAACTGCTGCTTTTCGACTCTATCTTTTTTGAGAGGATTAGCAGTTGACTTATTTCCCTGAAACTCTCTAATGTACGATCAAAATGCTTCCGAATTTTTTGCTAATCTTTTTTCTTTTGACTTCGTTTATCGCTTCGCGTCTTGGCAATCGGCCTAGATATCTTATAGTCATCATAAGTTTACTGGGAATGAACTCGTTAAGCAAAAGAGAGCCAGGGAAGTGATTCCACGAATCCTCAATATTTTAGTGTTTTGGACTCCGTAACACGCATTTTAGGCCATTTTAGTCCCATTCTTTTTTAAAAGTAATTTATTTTTCTTTGAGGCTTTTTTGAGGATCTTTAATCCTGACCCCATGTAGTGTATAAACTAAGCATTTACTGCACTGTGGTCAATCATTCCTTCCATAATTTCTAGAGTTAAGACTTTTTCGGGTATTTTCGTTGCTAACAAAGCATGAATATTATCGCCCCTAGTTGGTGAAGTGACAAGTTAATGCATGGGGTTCAACGTGAAAGAATTCAATATTGATTCGCACTTGTCTTTGTCTTAACCCCCGTTTAAAATATATTTACTTCAATCAATATGAGTGGATTGATGTACCATTGAAATTCACAATGATGGTAATGTCGCGATTGTTGTTTTGGGATGTAAAACTTTTGAATTGCTGATCTAGATCTAGTATTGAATTATCTCTGTCGTCAGCCGGCCTGTAAAATGCGCACACAGCAACTATTTTGAATTCGTGACTTTTAATTGAGTACCAAACCGTTTCCAAACAATTACCTGGAATTACCTCAGCCCTGCTAGAAATATCGTCGGCAATTAACACACCGCCCCCGATTCAATTTACTCTGTCGTTTCCGTAAAGGGAAAACATATTTTGGAATATTTCGCCGTCGGCGATATTAGTGGATCAAGTTTTCTAATCCAATAATTATATCTGCGCCTGTGCACTGAATAAGGCGATGATAATCTGCTGAGAGTTTCTTGAATATTTAACGGGGATTGATTTCCCTTTATCATCTTATTCCTCGTAAAATTTTCCGTCCGATGCCACCTGACTCGTATTGAGTGAGCTATTGTAAGCATCCCCCGCACTTACCCCTTACTTAACTATAATACTAATATTATTAGCCAGGGAGGGCTTTAGAGACCCACCATTTGGTCTGCACTTTAACCTAAATTTTTCCGAGGGCAAGCCAGTAATTATGCCACCGATAGCACTTAAAAAGCTAAAACTATTGGTACTGGATTCACTTTGCATTGTAGTATATCTTATTGGCGGAGAAAACAGAGTGGCTATGTATGTATGTATGACGCAGTCGAAGGATCCTTTAGCCCGATCCTTTCGTTTAGCCGCATGACAAACGCCTCGATCGGAGGTTGTTCGAAGGCAGACAATGACACTCGCATATGGAGCAGAAAACTCCGAAACCATTTAAAACGTTTCGAAAATAATACTCGTTCGCTCACTACTTAGGTTGAACAATACCCAAAAAAAAGATTGAAGATATGAATTTATAATTAATATCAAGATAAATGATGGCAAGTAATCCCACTGGATAATAATGTTGCTCATACCATTATCTACCCTTGGAAGGCACAACGCCATTCTCCCTTGAATATCTACCTACACATGTACTTGCTCGTTTTTTGTTCAAAATGTAAAAAATATTTTATATTCATTTGAAAATAATATCCATTTAACCCTTACAAATCCCTGACTTTCCACGAATTTCCCAGATTCTCCCCGCTCGGTGTGGTTAGCCGGACTTTACAGGATTTCCGGATTTTCATAGTCGCTGGCCATCCCACTCGCAGGAGAAAAGGAAACCGGAATTCTTTCGAAGAATTGACAGTTTTTCATCTGCACAAGCTTAGCACCGTTAAAAATAACATCAGCACGTTAAAAATAAGGAACTCACCGTCGTTCATTCCTCGGGATTCCCTTCCCGCCGCTCTCCACTCCCGTGATCCCGGTTCCCGCGACTCCCGCCGGGGACGGTCTCGATTCCTCCCTCCTCCGGGAATCCCCTTTCCGGAGTCAAATGAATCCAGAGGCGCGTGGGGTATTCCGAAGTTGAGAGCACAATTAACGCCGGCGACACTTCGCAATGCAGCCTCCGAGGAAGAGAGAGGGATGCACTTCTCCTTAAGAAATCGAAACTTACGACTTTTTTTCTCTCACTTCAGCAGGGAGGAAATAACGCAGATTTCACCAACAGGAAGCGATTTCGCGCACACTCAACGATGGAGCCAAATAAATGGAAGCACATCACAACGGGAGGGAATTATTTTTCACGGAGACGATTAATATCTCGCACGGAGAACAACGCGTGCGGAGGAAAGCCGCACTATTTTCCACCACAGCGTGACAACGCACACACACCTGGTTAACACGAATGTGATTGGCGCGTTATATTCCGTCGTTATATCCTGCGCCCGTTACATTCCAACAATGATAAAAGCGAATCGATCGATCGATAGATATCGATACGCAATCGGCAACTCGGCGTCAGGAGGTGAGAAAGGAGCGTGGTCGCTGCCGGGCCCGACGCGTGTCCCCGGACGGTCTTCCGCCGGAAAGACGGCCCGGAGTAAAAGGTCGGCCCACTCCCGCGCCTCCGCTCACGCGCTCCCTTCCCCGGAATCACTCCCTCCAGCACGGAAGGACCCTCACCAAACAAGAGCCCTTGTCCTGTTGCTGGCGGATAGATGCGCATCCCGACCCGACAGCAGGGAGAGACGTCTCACGCGAGGCGGACACTTGGACCGGCCGGCCAACTTCCGGGCGGGGGAAAGTCCCAGTGGGAGATGTATCCAGGGGGGAATATTGATGACCTCTGGACGGGCCTAGAGGAGGGCGAGAAGACACCGCCCAGGGGATTATTATCGGGAAGAGGGTTGCTATTTTTTAAGGGCTTTCGTGAGAGATATAATTGGCGATGATTCTCGAAAATTAAGTTCCACGATTCAATTGACGCGCGTGGGAAGGCTTGCGCTCAAAATTGGCTATCTTTACTTTACTTTCCTGGTCGAGACGAGAAAATGAACGAGCGTCGACAAGGCGAAGCCTGGGAGGTAGAAGACGCGTCATCCCTCCCCTGCTGCTTTCTACTGTCCACTGTATCCGGCATCCTCAGACACGCATGCAAGGAAATCCTTTTAATGCGTCGATAGTCGTCGTCCACGAATCGGCGCACGAGCGAGTTCACGAGGTGGGTACCGCACCGTCGCGTTTACGCCCTCCGCGCGTGCTTTGTTATTTCGTTAAAGTGCCATCCCCACGCGAGGCCAGTCACCCGCGGGCACGCACGGGCAAACCTCCCCCCATGGCCCGCCGGGGGTGGGTGGGGGGAAAGTGCACGCGGGAACAAACGAAATGCCTTTTAATTAGCCGAGGTGCGGCGGAGGTCGGATGCCGCGTACTCAGAAGGCCCTCCCCTTGGCCCCCGGGCCCCAATAGACCCCCCGGCAGACGAGAAAGGGATCCGGGGAAGCTTCCCTTTCAAAAGAGAGGACGAGGAATCCACCCGGGTGGGGGGGTGAAGGTTTCGACGAAATGGATGCCTGTGCCTGCCTCCCTCTCATCGGAAAATCAAAATGTTGTCATGCTCGAGGAAAAGCGTTCGCCCGATGAGTTTCGCGTGCAAAGAGGATGGAAAGAGGGGAAGACAGCAAAGGCCTCACTCTCCCTCCGACCTCAACGGGGACTTGCTCTTCTAAATGAGAGGGAAATCCGGAGGAGTACTCGATTGGAGCACCTCCGGCTCCTTCCACTCTCCCTCCCGGAACGCCGGACGGGTTCTTTCCCCGGAACTCCGCCCTCGTTTACACCACATTGGCCGAAAGAAAAAAATTGACGACACTGTTGCGTCGTGCTACCATTTCGTATTTCCCGACCCAAAACGACGAGGGTTAATCGAAACCCGAGAGGAGATATCCCTTCCGTGCGGTCTTCCCTTTCGTTTGTATTGCCCTTAGGCTGTCACTTCCCTCCGAACGGCGAGATCCGATTCGTTCGACGCAGTGCCGTTCACCGCACCGGACACGGAATGGCGGCGGCTCCAAAATGAAAGGCGAAGGTGTCGGAGAGCAATGAGGAGCAAACGGAAATGAGAGGATCTTCGGGAAAATTTAATTCATTTCTGGCGGGGGTGTTTCGATATCTCGATGACTCGACTCCACCGTTCGTTCGACTCGGCACTTCCGAATTCTTAATCTGCGCGGAAAACATTAGTTTTCGTTCCGACGCGCATCCGAACACTCCGCGATATCTTCACATATGCGTAAGAGAAATCCCCGGAATGAACATAGTCACTTGAAAAGGGCGAAAAGATTTACTTTATATTTTTTTTATCACTCTCACCGACTTCTTTCGAAGGTAACCTCTCCCGTGGAAGAAAATAGTCTTGCATACGTTTATGTATCTCCCTTCTTACTGATCTTCTTGAGATGTGATTCCCTCCCCTCGCGAAATTATGAATAAGGAAAAAGTTCGCAGACCAGACAAACACTCCTCCCTCGCCAAGCCTTTTCTCCTCGGGGTGCTCTACCCATTACCGCAGAAATCACCCAATTACCCTTTCCTTTCACTCCAGATGGCCGACTCCTTTCCCCGAATCTCCCCTTGACTGTTCATAAAAACAAGAGGCACTGTTTTATTTTCCTCACGTGGTCCATGCGGGTTGAGGCGAGGATGAGACGGGGGGGGGTGTGTGAGATGGCCCCGCTGACCGATGATCCCGGGGCCACGCGCGTTAAATCCCCGAGGGAGAGCCCCTCCCGTCCGGAGCGCACACGGGCGAACCCGAGATCCCGACGGCAAGCGACGCCGCCGACCACGTCGCGGGCTGCTTCGGAGGCTCCCTTCGTCAATCGCTTCCTCATTTATCCCTCCTCCACTCCAGCAGAAATCCCCAACTATGAGCACACGATGTGGAGTGAAAGAAGGAAGGACGCGCCAAGGGATATTACTCCAGAAAGGGCCGTGGGAACATCAGCAGTGCATTTTTGCTCGCGCTCCTTGAAATGTTTGATGGCTTAAAGTAAATGCATGGGAGTTCTCATACTGCAAATTCCGTCGCGATATTGAAGTATTTATTTCCCTCTCCAACAAGAAACCGAATCACACACACGCATGCCTGCGCAGAAGATGGCCCCGCGCCCCAAGACGTCAGTTCCGTTTATAAGCCACGCACCTTCAAAAGCACTCGATGGGTCTCATCCCAGAACGAAGATATTCTCTGTTAGCGGCGCGGACCGCCGCACGTCCTCGTGTATACGCGATTAGTGATGCAGAAATTCGAAGTAGAAACTGAATACCAACGATAGACAGCGATTCTCGTTACCGTAACCTTTCACCCAATGAGGTCACGCTTGTCCATGTGGGTGGGTGGGCATCGGATGGAAGCAGACATCGTCCGGCGTCGGAAGATAGGAGACCATTGGAAGGGCCCTTCGGCGGACTTGAAGTGGAGGGCCCGCTCCAGGGGTGCGTGTCACGCAACCAGGCCGAACTCCACAAGGAGGCAAGGAAGGGCGGTCAGGGCCGATTGTCGCGGCTTGATTTACAGTTTCCGGCGAAACCCTGGGATGTTGCGAGGATCACACAGCGTCGAGGAGGTGGAGGGGATAAAGGATTTTCCTGCGGGGGAGGGAAACCCTTTCTTTTATGAAGGAAAAATATCTTAATTTTCCAAAGAAGCCCCCCGGTGCTTTTTCCTTCAATCTTTCACCTTTAAGAATGGGGAATCTTGGATATTTTTTCTTTCCTTCGGGAGGGATGAGTTGAAAGGGCGTGGGCCTCGTCGAAGGGCTTCTCCGCCGTCCTCGAGGCCGAGTGGGTGGATGAAGGGCAGGTATCGAAGGTGGAGATGCACGGGTGACGTAGTGCGACGGTGGAGTGGGTCAAGGTCGTCGTCCACCTTCACCTGAGTGGAGGACGGGCCCCCTAGGAGGGCAGGGCCCCCACAACACGACAGGGGCGGCGGAATGGCCGCGGCAACCGAGCTCTCCGCCTCTGAAACACAATTTGGCAAGATATAATGAGAGGTGCAAACGAGCACATTTAATCTGACCTTTGTGCTCTCGGGGCGATGCCACCTCCACTGTGGTCAACGTGCCCCCAGGATCCAGATCCAGCCACTTCCCATCGGGTGTCCCAGGGGCCCATGCCCAAATACCGTAACCCACGACCTTGGGTTGGCAGGCAACCCACCCGACGGCTGGATCAATTATTTTTCTTAAACTCGCCGTCCTCGCAAATTTATTCGTCAAACGCCGTTTCAAGTGCGCGTCGGAAAACCGAAGGTTCACATCCGGTTTAGGCTATTGACCGATTCGACCTGTTTCTTCGCATGAGTTCGATCAAATTTAATTCTCGATTCCACCGCATTTACGAAAACTATTTTCGAGGACGGAAGCTAAGAATGTGATTTGTGGATCCTATAAATAACCATGGACAAAGTATATAATCTTGTCCCGAGCGAGCACTGAGATGTTATTAATTTTTTATCATTAGCGTACCGGATAAGGCAGGTGGTTAGAAGTAAAGTAGGGGACATGGACCGCCGCGACACTCCTGGGTCTCACCTAAAAGCAGCACAACTGGACTGCACTTCTTTAAGCCCTTCCCTCATTCCCTCCCTCCATTCCTTCCCTCCATTCCTTCCCTTCATTCCTTCCCTCCATTCCCTCCCTCCATTCCCTCCCTCCATTCCCTCCCTCCATTCCCTCCCTCCATTCCCTCCCTCCATTCCCTCCCTCCATTCCCTCCCTCCATTCCCTCCCTCCATTCCCTCCCTTCATTCCTCCCCACACCTCGCTAACCCAACGCTATTCTTCCCCCTCACTTTCATTTCTCGAAATTTCATCGCCAAACACCGTGCATTTACCTCCCCTGTCGTTTTTTAATGTCTCAACTGCCTTTCGACAACCTCCTCCCCTCCCATCCGTTAGTGTTCCTTTCCCTTCATTTCTCCTTCTCCCAGACCACCTATCCAATCCATGCATTCTACCCTCATCCCCTTTTCTGTCATTAACCAAATGTCCGGCTCGAACTTAACTACGCTCCATGAAATTTGTCAACGGCCACGTATTACTTAAGTCAAAATAACATATCACAGGGGTTAAAAAAACGTCCAATACCTTCGTTTAGTCACCCCACATTCGAATCGAGGCGCAGGGTTTGGTTTGGTTTGGTCCCCAAAATAAGAGCTTGTCGCCGGGCGACTTCACGCGGGGTCCTTCACTTCCCCCCCTTCTTCTTGTGCCCAATCAGAAAGCTTCTAGCTCACGCGCCAAACCTGCGAGGAAGTCGAAATTCCCGTAGGATGAGGGTTGAATGAGTGGGAGGAAGATGATTGGTTGGCTCCACGAACGACGACCAACACACGAGTGACCACTCCTACCTCAGCACGTGCTTAGAGTGCAGTTGGAGTGCATCGCTCTGCCTGCCCATCGCTTTTGGATGCAAACACACAATGACCACCGCCACACCAAGATTCTCAGCAAATGCTACGCACGTCGAGCCGACACAACCCTACCCACTTGGTCCTCCCTCTATTCATCTTCCATTCGAAGTGGCTGCAATATCTCTCCCTATCCCTCACATTCTTCCCTAATCATAATCTTTCGCATTCGATCGTCACAATCGAAACAATCATTCCCTGGTTTGGGGCGTCACTTTGTGGAAGCGATTCAAATCGGAAAAGAAAATACACATATATTGTATTATGCACGACCTGTTTCCACTTCCTCTCAATGCAACAATTACAGAGTTTTAAAATAATTTGCCTTGAGCGGGATTCGAACCCGGATCCCTCAATGTCCGGTCGAGTGCTTTAGCCAGTTAAGCTATCGAGGTTAAGCCACTTAAACTCTGAAATTTTGGGGTTTTTAAAAGAATAAGATGTTGTGACGAAAGGCCGTACATACAATGTCACAGGCATTCGTAGTCGTGCGCGACATTGAGGGATTCGGTTTCGAATTCCAGTCAAGACGAAGGATTTTTACTCTCTTAAATTGTTGCATTGAAATGCACATTTAGCCGATGACTCCGTTAAAAGTTACTGTTGCGGCATCTCCCGCGGTTTCTTTGGAATTTACGAAGTCCTGATGATGACTTTGTAAGTTGAAACATCGGTCGTGCATTATAAAATTTACGCGGAAGAACAAAATATTTTCATTTCCGATAATCATTCCATCCTTGGACTTTCTCCCAGCAGGCCTCTTTTATCCACAACCATGACTAATACTGGATTTAATTTCCATTATTTTTTTTAAACAGTGCCAGTCAAGTCTGCCAGTCAAGGCGGGTTATTTGATGGATTCTGGGACTAAGCGCTGCTACACTTCCAAGTCCCCCCAATTAGACACAAAATACATTATTATTATCGGTGGGGGATTGAAATTGATCAGCAGAAGGCCAGAATATACGGAGGAACGACACACACAAGTAAGAGAAAATTGCAGCATTGGAAAGACGATCAAAGGAGTTTTAAATTAATCGCTGTAAATGGTTACATAACGAAGCATGGAAAGTAGGCGTGGGTCCCTCACAACAGGAACACATATGAGATGCGCCTTCCGGTTTCCGGTAGCCCCGAGGGAAACATTTCTTCTCCACATTCGGGGATGTGAGGGCTGGGAAAGAGAAAAGGCAACGCAGTGCATCAGTGAAACTCCCCCGACCGCAGAGCGCGCGACCGCAAGGCGTCAGTGATGACCGTGGAATCCGATTGGCGCCACACCACGCCGGGTGCGTCGGAGGAGGAGAGGTCATACCCCGAACGCGTGAACAGGATAGGATTGCAAGATAGGGGGCGAGAGATGGGGGGGGGGGCGCGGACACACGAAGTACGTACCTCTGGGGGGGGGGGGGCAATGGCGAGTCCTCTCCCCGTCACCCACCCTCGGATCGGGAGAAGACCGGAGAGGCGGCGGCGACGACGCCGGGGTGTCGCACTCGGCGCTCGCTGTCCCTCCCGACACACACACACTGACACGCGAGAGAGCAGCGGGGAAGAGCGAGGGAGCGACGCGACTATTTCGGATCCTCCTTACGCATCCGGAGGCTGGCGACTTCCGAGTGACGTAGTTCGAGGGGAGAGAGTTGCGGGGAGGAGGGGGCGGGGGTGGGGGGTAGATGTGGAAGCAGAAGGGGCGGAGTGACAAGCACCCCCCCCCCTCAGCTTCCACATTTCCCCTCCCATCACCCACCCTCCCATCACCCACCCTCCCCTTCCCACGACGGTGGCTTATTTCCAAAAGGGGTCCCGGCGGCGCCGTTTGTGCCGCACCACGCGGGAGCGGAGGCGTTCTCCACACCCGCTGTCGGGTGCGGGAAGGCCGGCTCCTGGAGCAACTGGAGAAGAAGAGGAGGAATCTCTGGGAAATAAGATGCGGCGAGTGCGAAGGAGGATCTAGAAACAGCAAAGGCTTAAACGTTAAAATTGGATGGCATAAACTAGAGTGGGTGGAACGGTTGACTGTCGACACAGGAAGGGTTTTCGTCGAAGATGGTGGCGGGCCTTTGGAAGAACTGCGTTGCGTAAAGAATCTTTAGCCATGAGGAGGAAGTTGATGTCAAGCCCATGAGCAAGGATGAAAAGAAAAAAATATCCGTGATATCGTTATAATGGAAGGTCGTCTTACTCGACGGCTCGGAAATGTTGTCACTGGGGAGAGAGGATAAACGCAGGTTGGCGGCTCTTCAAATGCACATGTGGAGAGGAGTGAAGATAATACAAAAATACGGAGAGGAAAACAAAAAAGGTGCTTGGAGCATGTCGAGGGAGTGAAAAAAAGGTTTTGGAAAGAATCCAAAAGATGCAGGAAGGTGGCGTGGGTGCCGTATGAAGAGGCGACGCCGTAGCGTGGTAGGAGGGAGGCTAAGCGAGATCCCGGGGTGATGAGGTGGCTGCTGCGGCATGAGGAAATATAAACATATGTATGTTCTGCTGCTGTATAGGTTGTTGCGATGCTTCGTTGCCGTGTTAGGTGAGGTCTAAGAAACCTACCGGTGGCCCTTGGGACCTGCGTTCATCCATATCTTGCCCTACTGTAGAATGCCGTTAATAATGAATGGTATGAGAATCTCACGAATTGGGTTCGATCAGCGAATTAGATCGTGTGCAGCGAAGAGGAGTTTGTATTACGCTGCGATCATAAACTTCGCAGCATATATAAATTATTAGGTGAACCATATTGGGATTGACACTCACCACCCGTAGGTTGTAACAACAGGTTACAAACTTGACCCTAATTGGAACAAGGTACTTCCTGTCGGTGATGTTAAGATATTATTACTTTTTCCGTTGTAATGCAGTTGACGATGTCATGAAAACAGTTTAAGAGAGAAAACAATCTATTTAATATGTTAATTTTCCAAATACGACTAGAGATCAGAAAAACTGCCATCGAAAGCGCTGAGGATATAATGTATTTAAGAAGCCAAGTGTGTGACGATTCTTCCAGATTACACTTTATTTTATAATTACCCTCCCTATTTCGATTCTTAAAGCTCCTCTCGTGCTCGTAGAGAGGTTTTTTGAACTAAAACACCCGACTGCAAGTAGCATGTAAATAGTATTCAACTTTTCCTTTAAACATTTCGGCAGCATTCTTTGTCAAGTGGTACTATATACCATCAACCGCAACAAACCCTGACGGCGGTTGGAGGGGCAACCATTTGCACGCTTTTGGGAAGCATCTCGTCTTCATCGGGAAAATACGCGGCTAGGGTTTACGCAGCGGATTGCGGGGTTCCGCGGATAGTGTCAGAACGCATAACTATTAAATATATGACGCGAAGAAATCATATGAAGAGAAGGGGTGTTTGAGTAATTCATGTGAATTCATTTGCTTTTGGCGCCCCGGTTGCCTACACTAAATAAACCCTAAGCGATTTGCTTTGATACATCTCTTTAATTTAAATGTCACATCTGCTCCCCTGGCAACGTGTGTAGTTCGGGAGGATCGTTCCCTTGCGAGGGAGATATGAAGGCGGTCGGCGATGGAAATCGCTTTAAGCTGACATCCCGAGGCTGCCTTACTCAAATTCCTAATATTTCTGCTCATCATTCTTACGTTCGGTGCTGGTCCCTGTATCTCATCCATTGCTGGAATCACCTTTTGCTCGTTCTGGTCCGTTCTCCTCCCGGCCTGCATCCAGCATATAAGGCCGATTTTACATTCCTTTCTCTTCCCTTGGCACCTAATATTCTCCCTTCCAACCGACTGAAATCGGACAAGATTCATGGCGGCGTGGGTCAAGAACCCTTCCCCCACGACCCGCCACTGGTTTCAACTCACCGTTGCATCCACGGGCATATCTTCAGTTCGAATCCTGGCACCCCGGCACTTTTCAATTCCCTCCGACGACCACGCACACACACGCACTCCCTCTCAAACCCTTCTCCGACCACTTGAAACACTCGCTTCCGCGGTCATCCGTCGCAGAGGTCAGCCCGGGCGATCTCTTCCCTCGCCCCTTCATTCATCGGCGAGCTCTCGCAGTATTCCGCCGCGTCACCCTTCGGCCCACTCTGTTGCAACTGGGCCTTCTAATTCTCACTCACAACACTATGAGCCGTCCCACGAGCAGTTCATGACCCCACACTCGTATCACTTGTGCGCGTGCGTAAGCGCATGCATTAAGGTCACCGAATGAAGGCTCACTCAATCATCTCTCTCTCTCTCGGGACACGATTCCTTTTACGAGGCGCGGTGAATGTATTCACAATATTCCGCACGCCTGTCGCCCAAAATTGGAGGTGTTATCTTCCTTTCGACCCCAGATTCTCACGCCACGTCCAAAACTCCGCTGATAACCGAATCACACGGGAATGAAAGGGGAACACCTCTCGCGGGTTCCGAAATCAACCGAACGGCACGAGAAATAACTTGGCGGGGACGCACCTGGGTTGATCTTTCGCGGCCCGACCGAAAAACACGCAGGGAACGCATGAAAGCGAACCGGATGAAAGGGAAACCGTAATCACTCCGCAACCGATACCAAATCACAGACTTCCCGAAAAACCAAATAATAACTGCGTACGCCTTTTCTCGGAATCGAAGAGAACCGACGCGAACTTCGATGGAAGGGACTGGAGTCAGAGCGAGGGCTCGTACGAAGGATTTCTAAGATATAGCGATTCCAGGCCGTACTTCCTGGCGAATGTCACTCTCGGAACCGTGGTCGATAATTTTAAATTAAATTAAATGAATAATTGTAAGCAAATGTCTCGAGAGATGCGTCGTGTGACTGGATTGCACTTGTTTTTATATCCCCCGCTGGCTGCGACTGCGGCCACCTGTTCACGGGGTGGGGGGGGGGGGGGCAAGGCGCGAAGGGCATGCATGCCGCCCAGGACTCCACCCCTCCTCTCGAGGGAAACAAAAATGCCCGCTCCCTAATCGCGGCCCCACTTGTGGCGCGGGGAGCCTGGCGTCCGTCGGCGGGGGAACTCCCGGGGAGTCGAACCGAGCGCCTCAGGGGCGGGACTCCCCCTTCTTGCATGGGCAACGCCAAGACGGAAAACAAAGACTCCACCAGGCCATCGCCCTCAACGCAACACTCGTCGACGAAAGGAAATGACTATTGTGGCCGTGTTTTGGCGTATTTGACGGGCCGTATTGAATCCCGCGGGGAGGGACCGGGGGGGAGGGGTTAAAGAATGGCAGGACGTGTGGTCCCTTCCCGGAGCGCGCGGGAGAGGGAAGCTCCGCGTCGAATCGCGCGCGACCTAACCCCGCCGAAGGTCTTCGTTCGACTGAGGCGACGGCAGAGGGATGAAATGGGAGGGGAGGGAGGGGAGGCCGGAGAAGGGCGGGGTCGCGCATGGGTTTGGGGCGGGTAGGAAAACAAGGGAGGACGCAAAGCCCGGCGGCACCGCTTCGCAAATCCACAAGTTGATGAGATCCGTGAACAGGCACGGACCCATCCATCCCACTGACTGCACGACACAAGTTTCGATGGATATCGCCCACCAACCATCGCCAAGTAATCCCAGGTTTCCTTCATCCAGTTAATCTCAACATTGGGAAGATTTCATCGACCCTTATATCATTATTAAAGTGCGCTTGTGGCGATGGACGGTGTCGGATGGTGGTACATTAATCCCCAGAAAAGCTATCAAAATTGAACCTTACCATGAAGATCTTAAAACTATTACCCAACACTAAGCCCAACGGCTGAGTGTGAATATAATTATTATTATTATTAGGTATTTAACCGGTTAAGGTAGGTTTTTGGATGGACACAGCTACTAAATAAATATTTTGTGACTCCTAACACAAAATCCAGTATCTTACACTACATCAGGTCCCTCTCATCTTTCTTCCTCCGTTCATCCCGTCCAACATCCCTATCCTGTTCCTTCCCTTTCCTCGTTTGCCAAACATTCTCCCCTATATTACATCCCGCTGCCAGTCAATACCCCCTTCGTCCACTTTTTCTGCCTCCATAGGATTGCTCCCAACGAACCCCTCTCTTCGCCCACCATACCAAGTACTTCCTCATTTGTTTTCTTCTCTGTCCATTTCACCTTCTCCATTCTTCTCCACACCCACATTTCAAAAGCCTCCAGTCTACGTCTATCCTCCTGCTTCAATGACCACGTTTCCGCGCCGTACATAGCTACGCTCCATATCAAAGTTTTCACGAGTCTTTTCTTAACATCCTTACTCAACGTCCCCGTCATCAACTCCCTCCTCCTTGTGAAAGCCTCTTTGCCTAGCGCAATTCTTCTCCTTACGTCCCTACTACATTGACCGCGTTGGTCGAAAACGTTTCCGAGATGCGTACACTGTTTTAGCTGCTCTATTTTTTGCCCTCCTATTTTAATGCTTAACTTAGCCTTTTTCTTTCTAGAAGGTCACATAACATTTGTTTTATTAATATTGATTCTCATCCCATACCTGTCGCACTGAATTTCCAATTCACTCAGCATTGCTTGCAACCCCGTGGCTGACTGGCAAACTAAAGCTTGGTCATCCGCGAACCCAACTGATTTTACGAACTCCCCGCCCACTTTCATTCCTACCTCCAGTTCTTCCCATGCCTCCTTGATCATTTCCTCCACATATAAGTTGAACAGCAACAGTGATAATGGGCAACCCTGCCTTACACCTCTTCCTAACACTGCCCAACCGGACTCCCCGTTCCCCACTCGCACCCGGGCAGTCTGAGACATGTACAGGTTGCGGATTAGCCTCCTTTCCCTCCAATCTATTCCTATTTTCTGTAGGATACTCATTAGTTTTTCCTAATTCACTGTATCAAACGCTTTTTCGAAATCTACGAAACAGGCGAATACCTCCTGGTTGAGTTCTATATTCCTCTCGATTAATAATCTCATTACCGCAAAGGCATCACGCGTACCGCTGCCCTTCCTAAACCCAAACTGATCATCCCCTAAGTAATCATTTGACCTATTCTCTATCCTTTCGTTTATGATCCTTAGGACAACTTTAGCTGCGTGGGATATCAAACTTATTGTCCTGTACTCCTCACATGATGTAGCCTTTACCTTTTTCGGAATAGTAAATAAAACCGATCTCACAAAGTCTTCCGGCCAGATTCCTTCCTCATAGATACTACGAATCAGCCCAAATAGCCTCTTCCTTCTACATTTTCCTAAACATTTCAATAGTTCTGCGAGAATGTTATCCACCCCCACGGCCTTATTTAGGTTCAGCTCCCTTAATGCCTTTTCTATCTCATCGTCGAGTATGCCTGGACCTAAGCTATCTTCCTCTACGTCATGTTCGTTTTCTATGTCAAACTTTGGTGGTCTTAGTTCTTTACCATATAGTTCTTCTCTATATTCCTTCCATCTCTCTTGGATCTTCCCTACGTCAACTATTACCTTACCCACCTTTTCTCTAGCTGCTATCTGCTAAATAGCTAACTGCTATTGTTCATCTCCCTTTCTTACTTCCCGATAACGATTTAAGTTTGCTGCACAGCGCACCGATTTCACCCTTCCTCTGCAGACTTTCGATATCTTCGCACTGCGTCTTCCACCATGCTTCCTTTGCCTTATTTGTTGCCTGCCTCTATTTACTGTTTAATTCTTTGTACTTCATTTTGCAAAATATGTATTTACATTCCTCCATTTTCTCCGCTCATCTATCTTTGTAATAATCTCATCCGTGATCCATGGTTTCCTAGTCATTTTAGCGTTAGAGGTTCCAATAGTGTCTTTTGCGGCTTTGGACCACCCTTTCTTGATACTTTCCCATTTTTCTTCGATATTACTTAGCTCTTTACCATCCTTCATGATTTCCTCTGCCGCCTGTTTGTATTGCTTCCTTTTCAAACCATTTAATGCGTCTACGTTCCATTTTCTAACCCGCCGCCCCTGCCTTATCTTTCTGAAACGGACGCTACATTTCATAACAACTAAATTTTGGTCAAAGTCCGCATCCGCTCCCGGGAAGCTGTGCGAATTTATCACACTGCTCCCCAATTTGTGGGAGCCCCAATATAATCGAACCATTGCGTAACCTATCTTAGACCCCAAACAAATACGAATTAACTGGGCGAAAGACGAAACACCATCATCTTAAAGAATGCAATCCACGCTTGAGCTTCGACGCTGATTCTAAATTGATTTCCAGGATTTCGCACTGGGAACTGCGCAAACGGCTGACTGTATTATGTTTACGTTAACAAGGCACGAATCATAGTTTGCAACCCTGTATTTTTAGAGGAAAATGGGAACAATAGTGGGGACCCTTGCATTGGAGAAAGAATGTAGGATGTTCGTAGGACCGCGCCAGAGGGGAGAATGATAGAGGGCGGGGCAGGGGAAGGAAGGGAATACTAGGTGTGAGCAAACGGCATGAAGATGGGAGCAACCGCAGAATGAAATAAGGTAGGGCAAACTGGGGGAATTTATAGCGATACTCGGAAGATAATATTCTTTATTCGGCATTTGGTGGTCCCTGCATTAAGTAGGACACTGATAGATAGCCTGTTATTTATTCTATTTCACTTAAGTGAATAAGCACTCAAACATAATTCCTGCCATTCTGACAGTTGAATACGAGGGTTGTCTGAGAAGTTTCCGACCTCAGAAAATTTCAGAAAAAATGTTTTGTATCTTTGTTAGGTCGGAAACTTTTCAGACCACCCTCGTAGTTCATTCAACGTGAAAAAATTTCCACCATACTGAAATAATGCCAATTCAGCGTATTTTTTTATTTTTCAAACGAGAAGCAAGATGGTTATATTTCGTCATTATGAAATGATAGTAACTTATTTCTCCGAAAACAAAGGAATAAAAGGTCGCATAGAGAGTAGGTTTCATTACAATGGTCAGCGTTTGCTCTCTCTTGACCGAGTGACCAAAAAGATCTGATTGCATTTTTTAAAATGAGAAATATCGTTCTTTTAAGAGAAATTACTGAATCATTGACCAGTCCGATATTTTCAGATTTTAGACCGTTTTCCACAATATTTTCTGATATTTCCAAGGAACTGTGTGACCTATCCCCGCTTGAAGGGCTAGCTAGGGTTGAGAGAAAAAATTAACTTTCTTTGCAGAAACCCCAGAAGAGTAAATCGTCACTCGTGCATCGAAACGTCGACCAATTTGGAACCCCTGACCCGGTGGAAAACCCGGGAAAACTTCATCAAGCAAATACGCCGGGAAATCACCAGATTGTATTTCTTTTTCTTAACACGAACCCATCACTGTTCCTCAACACATTCTAAATATACTAAATTCTACTAAACTAAATTCATGCAGAAAGGAAAACAAATTAATATATAAGGAAAGGAAAAATATCGAGCACTAGGCTAGTCCCAATCACGGAGGTATAAAACCCTCCGAAGAGCATAATTAGGGATAGTCGACCCCAAGATCCACGCATTGCAAAAATAGAGACGCGGAAAAGGGCAAAAGTAAGCGCCGACACTCCGAAAAGAGAACGGAAGACATTGAAAAAATTTGAAAAAGGTGCTCAATTTCTGTACTTTGCCAATTAATAAATAATGACCGTATTTCAGGAAACGGACGCAAATATTACGGATCATTATTGGTCGTTCAATCCTAAGAATGGTTGTCAGCAGCCCTCCATCCTACCCTATCTGATACTAATTGGATTACTTCCTCGTATTTTTTGCAATAAACTTCCTTCTTTATTTATCCCTTGGCCCTCTTGGGACTTTTACCTCTATTCTTCCTTCCACTATATACTATATTCTTCACAAATCCATTGTGCCTCAGGGTGTGGCTAATCTATCTGGTTCTTCTCTTCTCTATGGTGTTCCATAGGGTCCGTTCTTCGTCTGTCCTTCTGTATACGATCGTACTTCTTCATTTCTTATTTTATCCGTCCATTTTATCTTAAGCGTCCTCCTCCAGCACCAGATTTCGAAGGCCTCTGGTCTTTTCTGGTACACTATTCCGATGGTCCATGCTTCTGATCCGTAGAGTGCCACGCTCCATACGGATGTTTTCACGCATTGTTTCCTCGTCTGTAGCTCTATCTTCTTTGAATTAAGCAATTGTATTATCATTGTGAATGCTCTCTTAGCTTGAGCTATTCTTGGCTTGATGCCTGTAGTACTTCTCCCGTCCCATGTGATGGTACTTCTAAGATAGGTGAAGTAATCCACTTGCTCTCATGGTTGTCCTTTCAGTGTGACTACTGTATTCCGCTTCTCTCTTACGAATACTAGGATTTTAGTCTTCGTCTTGTTTATGTTCATGTAGTTCTATGTTGAACTTGATCCAATACGTTCAGTGACCTTTGAAGATCCTCCTGGTTTTCTGCTATCATGGCAATATCGTCGGTGAAGCGTAGCATGTTTATCTCTTCTCCATTTATCCTAATTCCGTTTAATCAGATGCCTTGTGCATTTCTTATTGCCTCCTCCAGATAAATGTTGAACAATGCAGGTGAAAGGTTGCATCATTTACTTCATCCTTATCTTTTTCCTAACTCCTTTGTTAATTTTAGCCTCAGTATGGCTTCCATCTCTCATTCGCATTGTGGCTACTTGCTTCTTGTATAACTTATTGATTATTCATCGGCCGTTGTAATCTATTCCGATTTTTCCGGCAGTCCATGCATCTTGTTCCATTCCACATTTTCGAAGGCTTTCTCCAAGTCCTCGAATGCCGCATACAGTTGCTTGTTCACACGTATTGTTTTCTCCATCATGATTCTCTGACAGAGTATGGCTTCCCTGGTTCCTCTGTTCTTCCTAGAGCCAAATTGGTTTTCTGATAAGTTATTTTGAGTCCCACCTTGGTCTTTGATTCTTTTGGTCTTCTTAATTTTCTTGTAGCGAAGTTGGCTCTCCATGATTATTAGGTTGTCATCGCTCGGGGTAGCTGTTGCACTGCTTCACCTGGACCGTGTATCTCCTTCTTACTAGTATGCAGTCTATTTGGTATCTTGCGATATCCCCCGGCATCTTCCATGTGTACCTCCTTCGCCGATGTTGTTCGAAGAGGGTGTAAGCTAATGTTCTTCTCATTGTACAACTCGACTAGTCTTTCTCCTTCGTTCCGTTCCATTTTCCCAGCCCGAAATTGCCGTCGCTTCGACCTTTTCCTGCAACTGCGTTCCAGTCTCCCATTATGATGAAATTTTCTTTCCCCTTCACCTGTCCGAGGACTTCTCCCATTTGCTCGTACACTTCTTCTATATCTTCTTCTGTATGGCTAGACGCCGGCATATACATACTTGCACGATCGCGGTGTCCGTGAACTCTCCTTCGAGCTTCACCATCCGAATTCTCTGGTCGTACGGCATTATCGTCTCTACTCTTCTGCCCCATTCTTTCATCAGTGTGACGCCAACGCCTGAGATCCTCCGGTCGTCTCCCGAGTATTTTCAAACTCGATATCCGTCGCTCCAGTCCAGCGTCGTCTGCTCCCGTCCACTTGATCTCGCTGACTCCCAGGATGTACCTAGCCTCTCCATGTCTATCTTGGCGTTCTCCAGTATTCCGGTCATCCCTAAGGATTCCATGTACCTATCCCGCATCTGCCTCTCTTGTCCGATGTATCCTTCCCAGTAGTCCCTACCCGGAGATCCGTTTGGGGGACTATTTTGCCTTCGGAATATTTTACCGGGAAGGATGCCGGGATCATGTCACTAAGAGGTGGAGTGGAGGGCTGCATCTCCTCTGGATGATGGCCATGATGAAGGGTAAGTGTGTCACCAGTCACCACCACTCTGTCGGCGACCTCAAGAGGCAGCTGGAAATGCGTTTAGTGGTGGTTCTTGAAAATACAAAAATAGTTGAACATTTTCATCTTACCAGATAAAGAATACATGCGTAAGAACGAGCATTCACGCACCCTGTCCTGGGCACCATGAGGCGACCAAAAAATTTAGAATCAGTGCAGCCATTAAGAAAGAATCGAGAGAAGTTGTCGGCATTCCCCGAACTGGATCTTACGACGCGTGAAACAAGAATGTGTAATTTTTTGCAAGCGTTAGAAAAACTTGAAATACACACGTGCGATGAAAAACAGACAAATGGCGGATAAGACGAGGTGGTTTCAGACGAAGAAAGGACGACGATTGAGAGCGAGGCATACGTATTCTAGTATATGCACTGGAAACCTTTCGCTAATTTCGTTCTCTTGCAATGGCACCCACCTTGCAATGATTAGAACATTCCTAAATCACATAAATATGCGGACGCGAGGAATATTGGCGAGGCGAGGAAGAAGGCGATCCTGGTGACGTCAATGCGAAGGGGGGATCGGCGCATTATTCAAGCATTTTACTTCGCTCACTTTCATATTTTTTCCTCTCCTACCCGATTTTCGCCCGCCATTTTTTTCTCTCCCATCCATCCGTGGGGGCAGAAAGGAAGCGCTTTTTTGTTCCTTATTTTTTCGATACACCTCACTCCACTCCGCACCCTCCCCCACGAACGATCACTTTCCCAGGAGGAGGGCGAGCGAGGCATCGGGCGAATTGAGCGCCGACTGCGGTGGGTCGGCAATGCTAGGAAGGGGAGAGAGTGAGAGCTTGCCTGTGGGGACTCGCATGGCGTGTATTGGGGAACTAATGAGAGTGTTGTAGAGATAATTATCATTACTATCGATGATCTACTGGTTAAGGTAGATTTTGGATGGGCAGAAGCTAGCAAGTGGTACAGCGACTATTCACTTGCCTCTCCTAAAAAGACGCAACCTGACATCCGACACTACGCCTATCCCCCATCTCCTGCTCCTTCCTCGTTTACCTAACATTCTCCCCTCTATCATAGCATCTAAATCCCGATCAAAAATTCTTTGCATCCATTTTTTCTGTCTCCTTATGATTTACAGTTTGAGCTCCTTTCACTTCACCTTTTCCGTCCTTCTCCGCACCCCATATTTCAATTCAGCACCGTACATAACTACGCTCCATATCAAAGTTTGAACAAGTCTTTTCTTACCATCTTTGCTCAACATTCCCGTCTTCAATTCTCTCCTAGAGAAAGATCCTTTGACTCACCCAATTCTTCTCCAAAGAAACTGCGGGAGATGCCGCAACAGTAACTTTTAACCATCCCCTAAACTGGCTGAAGCACTCCAATTCACCTCCTTTAAGTCCATTCCACCGTGACCATTTTGGTCCAAAATACTTCTGTGATACGTAAACTGTTCCACCTGTTCTAGTTTTTGCCCTCCTATTTTAATGTTTAGCTTGGCCTTTTTCTTTTTGGAAAATCGGATTACCTTTGCTTTACTAATATTGATTCCCATCCCATACCTGTCGCACTGAATTTCCAATTCACTCAGCAATGCTTGCAGCCCCTTGGCTGACTGACAAACTAAAGCTTGGTCATCAGCAAACATAACCGATTTTACGAACTCCCCGCTCACTTTCATTCCTACCTCCCGTTCTTCCCATGCCTCCTTAATCATTTCCTCCGCATATACTATATACTATATATACTATAGTACGTTGAACAGCGACAGTGATAATGGGCAACCCTGCCTTAAACACTGCCCATCCGGACTCCCCGTTCCCCACCCGCACCTGAGCAGTCTGAGACATGTACAGGCTGCGGATTAGCCTCCTTTCCCTCCATCTATTCATATTTTCTGCAATATACTCATTAGGTTTTCCCAATTTACACTAGCAAGCACCTTTTCGAAATCTACGAAACACGCAAATACGTCCTGATTGTATTCTATATTCCTCTCGATCAGTGACCTCATTACTACAATGGCATCACGAGTGCCTCTCCTCTTGCTGGGGGTTTCCCAAACCTTTTCTGCAATGGAACACTGCAAATCTGGGAAGTTTGACGGAACACTTAGCTTATTTTTTAGGTTGTGTGATTCTACTTGCTAGAATTTAATAAACATTTATCAAAACAAATTATTTGAGTAATTTCTTTAATATAAAAATATGAATAAATAAAGTATTAAATGACTGATGACTTTGAAACATATCTTCTTGATATCAGGCACAATATTGGTAAGTTGTATTGCGTCAAGCCTGTTACTGCGCTTTGACTTCGTGTTAGCACAATAAGAAAAACCTGATTTGATTGAACCCTTATCTGAAAAAAGGGTTGATTTCAAGTTATGTGGGTGCTCTGAAAATGCTTTGGAAATAACGTAATCTGCTTTAAAATTTAATTTTATTCAATCGTTTATGTACTGTCAAAACTATTAGATTCAACTGATGAAATCCGAAAATAATTTTTTTAAAGATGCAATTCTATTTTTTGCATTAAAATTGTAATATTTTTCCCGGTAATGATAAGTTAATTTCATTACACTAGGTAAAAATGCCTACAAGATATGCAAGTTTTATCAACCATTTGTAAAAGCTTCAACAATTTTTTGTACTTGTACCGAGTTATTGTGTCTCCTCAGGAAAACCAATACCTTACTGGGTCTCACTTCAGTACACGTGAGAGGGTAACCTCCGTGAGAAGTAGTGGAGAGAGCCGAATGGTCGCTCTATTGACGCACGCCTCCAACTGCAGTGGTTGGAAGGTCGCATTGCCGCTCGTCCTTTGTTTACAATAGCAAGTCAAAATGAACAATGATACTGAAGTTCCCGCCAAATTTGAAGTTAGTTCCCTGATAAGGTTTTTACGGATAAAATAAACTTCAAAACTGCTGAGATTCATCGGAAAATTATTGCTCTATATTTAATGAGTGACAAGAGTTGTGTCGTTCGTTTAAGAGTGAATCCATATTCTCCATGATGGCCTGTGGTGAACAATGAACTGCACGTGAAAATTGATGAAAACGTTCGTGAAAATCGTTTTGCGATAACTGAAATCATTAGACAGTTTTCCACAGATTACTAGGACTCTGTCGTATGGAAACACGACTGAAAAGTTAGGCTACTACGTATCTTGTATAACAGAGGTCACTTTCTGGACATCATTTGGTGGAAATTTCAATTGTGTTGTATATTTTGACTCGCTATTGTAAACAAACGAAAAGGGGCAATGCGACCTTCCAACCACTTCAGCTCGAGGCGTACTGAACTTTTGTTTGCGTCAATACAGCGACCATTCGGCTCTTCTCTCCGCCATTTCTCACGCCGCACGAAAACGGAGGTTACTTCCTGGACAGCCCTCGAATAATGAAAGTGCTTTGTGTCCACTTCGTAAAGCACTTTAAATAATTGGGATTGAAGTAGTCTGGCTCTTACATGGTTTATCACTTCGTCAATAACATTCTTTAAATTTGGGGAAGGTTTTTTGTCTCTACCGCTTACCTATGCAAAATACAATCTGCTGGCTCTTGTAGCTACTTTCTGCATGCGTGATACATCTTTCCCCCATAGCTCGAGCACCATCTGTCCAAATAACAATACACTTCTCCCAACCTATTTATGGTTATGTAACCAATGAAACAGTTATCTTTTGAAATTACTTTAAGTAAATATTGACACATGAGTAATAGAATGATCTTCATTATGTCGTGAACCAGAATTACTTTGATAATTGCATTAAATTTATTTCCCCAGGGGCGTTTTTTTAATAATAGGCAACTCCATGTCTTTCGCACATGGTTTAATGAGGGTGTCCCCAATCATTACCATTAAGTGCAATACGAGAAAATATGACTCTCTCGCATTTTCAGCCATTGTAATCATTTGAAGTGTCGATTTTTCTAGTGAACCACGTTGCCTCTGGAAACATTCCATGTATTTTCCTTTATGAACACTGTGTATCCTTTCGAAGTGCCTACGGAGTGTATTGTTAGCTTAAAGCTTAATATAATACGGCCATTAGGTAATTGATTTGACTCAATTATTACGTCAGCGAAAGGCGTTGAAATTGGAAACATCTTGACGCCACTGCTTTTGACGAAAAACGTATTCCACGAAGTCGTTTCTCAACCTTGGAGACCAGGAGAAATCACGTGTGATGGCGTGGACCAAGCCCGAAAGAATAGGAACACACCCCTAGTTGATTTTCGGTAACTAATCGTGATGTTCCAGCTGCTTTCGCGAAACCCCGCGTACGAACACGTTTCATGAGCTATGTTACCATCATGTGGGTGGCACCAAATGGGATTTTCCATATTTCTTATAGATGTCATATGACGATCTTCTCTCACGATAGTCGTTTACTTCCTTATGAGCAGCGATTGGAGCTCAGGATTCACCTACCTTTCGAGTTTATCACCCCTCTTCAAACATTTGAAACCATCTTATCCCCGTGCTAAAAATAACTCTTCATAAGGCTCCCGTAGCATCACAGAAGACTAGTGCTGACCATTTGCTCAGGCGAAAGCAACATTTAATTGCAGCGTCATGTGTTACCTACCGTATTTGTCACTGACGAACTGAACGTTTCAAATTGCAACGGCTGCCGCAATAGTGGAACCAATACAATTTAACCTGTATCACATTTACGTTAGGCTAAAAAGCTTAAGTTCTAGGCATGTGTGGGGAAGCGAAAATTTTGCTAGGAGAAATTGAAAGGGGCAATTCGAGTAGCTGCAGCAAAAAGAGGGGCACTGGAGTGTTGATAACCGTGATGTACAGGGGGGAGAGATGTGATGGGAAAATGTAGCAATGGGGGAAAGAGTATGTGCGTATTGGAAGCAATGAAGGGAATCAACAAGTTAGCCAGCTGAAGGATGTTATCACAGTCTATGGTTTTATCGCCGTTTTAGGCGGGGCTTAAAAGGGCATCAGGGCTTAGTCCATAAAAAGCTTATCCTTACTGATGCACTGCCAGTAGGCAGCAGGGGATGGCAGTTGGCCTCCCTGATAAGTACTTCCCTGTAAATTTGGAGAATGATTGAGTGCAGATGTAAGGAGGCACTTTTCATACCGCTAATGAATTAACTACGCATGTACGATTAGGGCTTAATATCAGCAGTGCTCCACCCTCTTTTTGTAAAAACGAACCACCAAGAGCATTACTCTGTCCATATTGATTACGCCAAACAATTTTCTCCATGACATTGGGCGCCGACGTTGCTTTCACGTCGGGTGTTATGGTGGTACTCGGATCGACATTAATTCATATAATTGACAATTTTCAAATAAACTGAACACCTTTGATGTCACACCACTGCCAAATTCATCAAAACTTTCCACAGTGAAAAACTATCCATTACAATTTAACTTGATCACTGCTCATCCCCTATAAAAGAATATTTTTCATAATTTGACTATCAATATTTTATATGATAATAGTTGTAGGCCATCAAACGCAGGTGGTGGTCTATAGGGTTTTTGCCGGTCCATGGCAATTATCTTCATCTCTCTCACCATCCAACAGCGCTAATTTCGAGTTTTAGGCAGGCACTCTTAAACTCATAATTCGAGGCTATAAGTAATCATTTGATAAAAGAAGTTGAGGAGATCGCTGTAGTCCAAGGGTAGAGCGTTTGACTACTGACCAAGGCCCAGGTTACATTTACAAATTGTGAATATATTTACTTCGCTACTGATACTGTATTTCGTTCCAAATTAGCATCTGACCAATGATACGTTTTCATCTTTAAGTCGGAAACGGGCTTCCTCGCAATTCATCATGGTTTGATTTGGACAGTGTACCATTTTTGAGAACTGATCTTAACTTCCACTCCCTGGGGGAAGGACTGTGAGCGTAAGAACTTCCCATTGAGTTTCCCTTAAGCACATTTCGATTTTCATGTTATTTTTTCATTACGGACATTCAACAAGTTTAGGAACATTTACAGAGAGCCATGGTGTCACCAGTTTACATAATTTTTAAAGCTGAAATTCTGCCATCTTTTCAGGGTTTATTTAACAATGGATGATAAGAGTGGGAAAGGAATATTTCAAAGACCTGAAACAGGGCCGCTCAAAAGCTGTACCAGGAACAAGTTTCTAATAAAACGGAACATCACTCTTGCATATTTTGAGACACAATTTTTTTTTCAAGATTAATCATTTCTCTGCAAATTGAGATTCCCAAAATATGAAATAAACTCTGGACGATCATGATCACTCCATAGCTCCACAGAATATACTTAAAATGAGGTACTTACGAAAATTTGAACGCCCATCTGCTCCACCACTTTCTTTAGGTAGGGCAATTGTGTTCAATTTTAAAACCATGACTGTTAATTCTTTTTTGTCACAATCGGATGTGTTGCTATATTCACGGGCAGGAAGAGGCCACGAAAAGGTCAGCGTATACTTTCGTACACTGTAATGATGGAGTTTAACTTTGAAAACCGCAAGGAATTAATACCACCGCAGTATTTCCTAATGCGGAGAACATTAATTTCATCTCCTCCATTTCAAAGATTGGGGGACTTATAACAAATATTAGAGCACGATACTCAAATTAGACACATCAAAACAGGTCCACTTTGTTCCAAAACCAGTAGTTTCTATTGAAAAGGGAATTGTGTAATCCTACACATTTACCATGTATTGTTTTACTTAGTTAAAAGTATAAATAATATCATGTATTGCTTCATTCCAAAGGCAACAATCGATTTTGAACAAATGAATGAAAAAAGCACAACCCTGACCTAAAACAGGCAAACATTCTAAATTCTGTCCCAGAATCATTAACCTCTGGAAACAAAACAAATAAGCCATTTTTGTGTTTATTTCTGGTACTTAATTACGAAACCATGAGTTTAAACATTTTTTTCAAGATTCAATTACTTATCACCTATTCCAGTGTCTTTTATGAAGTTATAAGAATACCAAAAATTGTCTTGATGGCTTAGCATGGATGGACAAAATTTAATTACAACATATAGTGCTGCAGGAAAGTATAATTCGAAGACATGAAAAAAGCCCTATTCGTTCTTCTCAAGTACCATCAGAAACAAGTTTCTCCCTGAAAGATAACATTTGCCGGGCCAAAAGTTCTTTTTGGGTTCAAAATTTTCAAAACCAAACCAATCTTGATTTACAACTGAATGTCTTTCGCATTTGCATTCCAAAAATATTTTTTTTAAGTCTCCAGATATGAAACATCAGAAATACCATTTTCTTTTTCAGTGGTGATACTTAATTATTCAACCAATACTACTGAAACATGTCATAGACACGATTGAATGATTACATTTTATGTGATTTTCTGAAGCAGAACACACATCGATATTCTCTGGAATATCGCCTCAATTCAGCGAAGTGCTCAATCTAAGTCAAATAAATAGAGCCTGAGAGTTAAGGAAGTCCTGAAAAATGCCCACTAGAGATGCACCAACAGCACCAGAAAAACATTAAAATAGCATCCACTACTATTATAGTCAGTTTGCATCATGAGGCTATTAATTGCCAAACAGTCAAACTCAGCAAAAGAAATGTTGACTTTACATCGTACTTTGGGGCGGTAGGGAAAACAACTACACATCAACTCACTGCATTAAATGTCCTCTCATTAACAAAGATTCCCAATTGTCAAAAACGCATAAGAAATAAAATAAAAATGTTAGAAGAATTATTTGTCGTACCACTTTCAATATTCAATTCTGTCATCAGAATATCTGTCAAATAATTCATATATATACATATATACACACACATATACACACACATATACACACACACATATGAGGATTCGCCGTACTGCCCAACGTGCCAAGGAGTCGAGGAGAATGCTGAACACGTGATTTTTGAGTGCCCACGGTTCAGTGCATCGCGAGATGCCCTTGTATTAAAGTTAAACACTCAACTTACGCCAGAGACCTTGGTGGAACATATGATTTCGTCGGAATGAACCTGGAGCGTGATTTGAGACTTCATTACCGCCATCATGAAGGAGCTACGACGAGCAGAGCGCGCCAGGAGCGCAACAATGGAAACGGAAGCATAGAACTAGAGGAAAAGCTACGGCTAATGGTCTCTCCTGTGAAGTAATAAGCCACCAGCAGTACCGCAGGAGAAAATAAAGACCACAGAGGAAGAGACAAGGGGTTTTAGTCGGTGGGAGTCCGACGAGGGACAGGAAACATGAGGGTTTCCTGTCTATCAGTGCATAAAGCATTTCCCCTGAACTCTTGGGGGGGGAAAAAAAAAAACATACATACACACACACACACACACACACACACACACACACACACACACACATATATATATACATATATATATATATATATATATATATATACATATATATACACACACACACATGCATGTATATACATATATTTATAAATTCCACGAAAAATTTTCAAATAAGCGAATGCAAGGCCAGCCACAATCAGTGTTGGTATATTAACAGTGGCAAGACAATGTCAATCCTCTGTAGCATAAGGGCAATTTCCTAGTCATTTATCCCACCGATGAATATACAACAAATTCGAATTAATTGTTTCATCAGGTGAGGAATTTCTAGCGAAGTGACAAACATGCATACCCCAGATGGTTTCTCATCCGATGAATGCCCTCGCTGGGTAATCAGTCTCTCCTCCTCCTTTATACTATTTAATCGGCCATAACAAAAAAAATTTCTGGACAGAATTTCTCAACATTCGTCCAAGACTTCCTGCTCAGGCTATGGTTTATCTCAATTTTAAGGAACAATTAAAATGGTGGTTAGGGGACATCAGCAGATCCTCAGTGAATACTTGATGCTTAATTATTTAAGAAGGTAAAACTTTTACAGTTACTGAATTAATATCACCTTTTTTAGTTTTACAAGAAAGAATTATTGAGTCACTTTATTTAGATATGGTTTATATAATGTCATCCACTTTCATAAATAAATTTTTACCCTCCCAAGAAAAAAATAGTATGCACAATTAATTCATTCACGCACCAGAATTGAAATATTATTCCAGAACAGGACATTTTTGCCACCCTGTTTTAGCAGATACTGCCATTTTAAAGAGGTGTTCATACAGCAAAAAACCACGTCTAATAAAGTCAAGTTACCCCCCAATGACTAGGTGGCAATGCACAGTGCCCTCTTCTCCCAACCCGCCCGCGCCTCAATTATTTAATTATTTCAATTATCATTCTCCCTCCAGAATTCAGGCCAACCACTCAAAGATGACCTGTGGAGTCAAAACATATCTTTAAGGGTACCAACATTAAATAAGTAATTTCCCAAAAAATTATTGCCTCAAGCAACAATATGAAACTCCATCAGTCCACTGCAACCATTTAAGGAAGTCATGATTTTCTTTACAAGCCCCTCATTACTTTTTGCAAGAGGGAGAATGGCCTCAAGACAACTTCATGGGGAAACATATGAGCCAATATTCAGGCCACACTCCTCATTTTTTCCAATCTCAAAAATAAAAAAAGCATTTACCAAGAAGTGGCCAAAGTTTCTTCCAACACTAGACATAACAGAACAGTTTTTACACCTCTTTCATAAGTATTATATATATTTATATATAATATTTATATAACCATCATCTTCAATACGCATCACAAACCCTTGACCGTCCATCCTCGAAGACAGCTAACTATTTCAAAAAATCACCTCAGGACTCATACCCACAATTCAACATAGTTTGTCCACAATTGTATCGTCACTGGATCAAGCAGTCTTGATCTCAACAAAGATAGCAGCAATTGAGCTTAAAACAACATAACGCTATATATATATATATATATATAATATATTTTACAGTTTTATCGAAATATCAGTTCTCTCACTATTCTCAAATATTTATAAAATCCTAATATTTTGGGTCACACCCACAAGTCTTCACAAACTACCTCTTACTCTTGTTTATCATCGTCACAACCTTTCACACTTAAATTTTTGCATTTAAAGGGCTCTTCTGCAAGTTCGTGGCAATTTTTCTATTCAGAAGGTATCCTTTAAACACATCGCATCAAATTCATCCACACCCCAAGCATCATTTGGAATTGTTTTATTTTTTTATACAAATGGCAACTTCTACCAACGAAAACATAAGCCGAAGAGCAAAGACGTTGCCATTTCATTGGGTTATCACTTGGAGAAAGGGAAAGTAGAATGTTAAGCCGAACGTGGGACTCAGTCATCTCAATTCTCAAGCCTGCATACTCTCCAAAAGCTATACAACACTCAAACAAATTGGAACACACGCACAGCAGTTTCACAAGCACTTGGCAACTGACACTTTTATTTCGGGTCCACTGCGAGAATAGGTTCTTTCTTTGATGGGTGGTTCATGTGCAAACCAACAGCCTTAAATAAAAAAATATTGTTGGCTTTGAATAAAAGACCTAACCATCACATTAAAACTCAAAAACCTTTTTGAGTTTATTTGAGGCAATCTTGGAAGTAATTCATGCCCTCCCATCTTTCAAAATTTTAAAATCACTCTTAAAAGTATCAATGCGAGTCGGATGCGACCCACCGTGCAGCGTGTCACCACTTCAGACTAATTGAGGAAATAAAAACCAGGCAGGCGAGGAACGACAGCGTGTTGCAATGCAAATACCAGTGGAGAGGATTTGCCACAAACGGCAAGAAGACTTCATGGCCCAGCCATTTCCAACAGCCACATGTCTAATCTTCACTCGAATCACAGTCCTCCGTTTCATTTAGATATGTGAAAAATTGGGTCAGGTATCGCTGAGCCAGGGCCTTGCCATCTTGCTCCTCCTTGCTGCTATCCCACGCCTTGAAGGTATCCTGGGATATCAGGTCGTTATCCCACAGAAAATTAAATATGCCACAAATGAGACCTGCAACAAAAGGAAGAGGCTGAATTTACCAACACCATTATTGTCAAATATACAAGAAGCTAGAGAATAGCGACAGGATCAGCTATCTCCCTAAACGAGCTTTGATGGAATAGGGAAATATTTAACATAAGATGGTAAATCCTGGCTTCACACAAACCTCTTAATCACCGTGACCTCAAAAGGATCGAGCAACATGTCTCATTGGGCCAGCACAGTGGACCCATGTAGAGCTGGCATTATTCACCACGTGATCTTTCTCATTAATTAACAATTTTAGTGAAACAGGTTCTTGCATATTAATTAATGCAGAATACAATAAGGCTCTCCATGCTGGACAAATTAATTTCGTGCAAGGTTTGATGAAGGAAAATTACATGCACTTAGCTAAGGATCATGGATCAGGTTAGTATTTTTTCTCTTGAGGAATGAAGTAACCGGTAATGCTAACTATTTATAAATACAAAAATAACCTAAATAAATAGTTTTTTGAACACAATGTACCCCATTCCTTTTTACTTGAATGCTGTCTACAGTTGTTTGTTTTAGCTGACATTTCAAAATTTTGTAAAAATGCAACTCAGCATTATTAAATAAATTTCTGCTGCCCATGGCCACTCCCTTACTTGGGTGGCACCTTGTACGCATGGTACAATACAACAGTTACCCATGACCTCCATATCACATTTAGCCTGCTTAAACAGCAGGCTATACATTTCTTTAATGGTAATCAATCAGGGCTTCAGATTTCAAACCACAGATTGCATTGCATTAGTGGCGTGAGAATGCCTTTCATTGGCTTGCAGCCAGGCAATGCATTATCCTCCGCTATTACATGACCAACTATAGGCTCACTTCGGCAACTTCTTCCAGAGGAGGCTCATCTCATCACAATTGAAAGCCTGTTGCAGCAGGCGGCCTCTGAATTGATTAGATTCTCCAAGTCTCCAATGAAGTTCTCTTCGAGTCAGAGCTTGCTGCTACACCATGTCTCACAAGGCCATTGATTCCAGCTCATCCCTAAAAACTTCTTGAGCCGGCTCCCCCTAAATACTTCTTTGGCTATTGACCATCCCTCGCATCTCCTTAACTAGCTTGACAAAAATCACTTCCACCTTCTCTCAAATGATACTCTTGTTAATAGTGTCTCATTGCAATTGCTTTTCATTCATCCATTAGAGAAGTAACCTTTGAACATCATTGAGAATACTATAACACCGTGCAGATATTCTTATCACTCTCTCTTAAGCATTCATTTCCTTAATCATCATCTTCAAGGGAATACAAATTGCACATCTTGCTCTCACTTTTAAATGATTTTACTTCAGATCATGAGTATGGGAAAACGTGGGATCACCAGTCATCCTAAGATGCTAGCAAAACCAGTGCTAAACAAACTGAAGTAGCAGGTGCACAATCAACACGGGAATAGTCTCCTCATTACTCATTGAAGGTCTTTTTTGGTCAAAATATTTCTGCTCTAATGCAAATTACTTGCTATTCGAGGTGCTCATTAAGAAAGGCTACAGGGTATTTTTAGAACTGATTGAAGGTTAATTTAAGTTGCCGGTAAGAAAAACAAAACATTGAATAAGCCAAATACACATTTGGACCATTAAATTTCACACGACAAAATATAGTAATATCATTTGTGTCTGCATAGAAAGGACAGAAAGATCCATCTCAACACCAATGCTCTAATATTTAAGCATACACTCCAAGGGATAGTATTCTCACATGTTATTCTAATGTACTGCATAATAAAGGTATTTTTATTTGGTATTTTAATTTTTAAATATTTACCATCTAGCACAAAAATGCCCCTTCAAAAGGAACTCAAGAGTAGTACAGAGGCCAAATAAATTAAGTCAAAATCGTTCCCTGATGGAAGTCATTTGCAATGCCTTACTCAGGGTAAAGTCAGCTGAACAGTCACACTACATGTCCTATTCCTACCACTGCAAAATCCTAGGACAAACAGAATTAGTAAGTTCTCAGCAATCCTAGGGCTTTAAACCTTTAAGCACTACATTATATATGTTTCATATCGCTACTTTAAGAAGAAATCAACCCAACAGCATGCACCATTTCCATTAAATGGGCTCCGCCCCTCTCCGAAGGACAAAAATTCACAAGCCATAAGAACCACTGGAAAAACAATGAGGAAAGCAGCATCTTAATAATTACCTTTGGGGTGCACCAACTTATTTACTAGTGCCTGACTGGCATACAAGCACGTCAGTTCTTTCTCCTCATCAACTACGTATTTCTGCAAAAGCCTCGAATTATGATCCATGACTTTCTCATTCAACTTGTCATCTAGGAAGAAAAGAAACAAAATTAGAACAGGAATTTCCCAAAAATTAGCCACCCGAACGCTCCATTAGCCAAGTCCTCTTGGACTCACACTAACATCAAATAACTAATTGCAGTAGAGTAAACTGCCACCCAGGCAAGATTGTTAACTATCAAAAAACCAAAAATGCAATACAATTACTCAAATTGTACACCATTTATAAAGAGTGCCACAATTTTAGAGGGTAAAACTCAGTTGCCTTGACCAGGGTCCGAACAGAATTCTTTAAACACACAAATCATTGCATGGTAATATGCCCACGAGAATGACTTTGCTAGGAGCTCCCGCTGGGCCATCCTCCACGGTTTCTTAGAATCCTGTATGAAGTCAAAAATTTACTTTCACCATTGTTCCTCTAAAATTTCATACGTTCTTATTCTATATTATATTTTCATATTCTTAAAATTAAAGGCACTTAAGCTCACTGTTCGGGAGTGATGTGTAACAGTAAAATGAAAGACACTGCAAATTGATTATGCTGAACACGCAGTTTAGTAATAATGTAGTACGTAGTCAGTGCAATAAATGCACCAACTGGTGCAATCTGGCGGCCATGATGCCGACTAGAGCCCTGTCCACTAGTGGCACTATTTGCCCAAGAGACAATGAGGAGCCGCCTGTGCTTTGTGGATCGTCGAGCCGTACATATAGTGCCAGTTATATTAGTTTCGGTGGTCATTGATTTTAGGGTTTGTCAAAAATGGAAATTGACGAAATCATGGGGCAACAAATTAACATCAAGTTTTTGGGGACGGGCGGTAGAAGTTATCAAGAAATTACTGAAATTTAGACAGCTGTTTACGGTGATAATGCTGTCTGAAGAAAACATCAGTTTTCAAGTGAATTAAGCATTTTAAAGACGGCCAACAAGACACTACGGATGATGATGCAAGGTGACCTCCAACCACCTGTGCTGACGACAACATTGATCGCGTGTGGCCCCTTGTCCTCACCGATCATCGAAAAACTGTCCGAATGATAGCTGATGAACTGAATTTTAGAAAATCAACAGTGCACACTATGTTGACCGAACATGATGGATGGATCATTCCCCATGACAATGCACCAGAACATTCAGCATTGATCGTTTGCCAGTTTCTGGCAAAAAATTCAATGGCCTTGATCCTTGATCATCCTCCTCATTCGCCAGATCTCACCCCCTGCCACTCATTCCTTTTCCCGAAAAGCAAAAATGCAACGAGGGGATATCACTGGGAAGATATGGGCACAATAAAGCAAGAAACAAAGAGAAAACTAAAAAGCCTAAATGACGAGGACTTCCAAGGGTCCTTTGAACAGTGAAAAGAAGATGGAATAAGTGCATAGCAATGAATGGAGAGTACTTTGAAGGGGACCAAATCAGTAGACTAAATTTTGCAATATAAAGGTTATATGGCCTCCATATATTTATTGGACGGAGTAGTATATGCTATCTTTTGGGAACAAGCTGCCTTCTCAGACCATCATGATAACATAAACCAGCCTTGATAATTAGCCATTTACAATAATGAGACCTGGATTAATAAATCATAACAGTATTCCCCAGCATGTCCAGAATCCTAAGAAATTAAGACATATGAGAATGATTTATCGCATCAGGGTTCAGTCAATGAGGTTTAACCTTCATGTGGAAACAAATACACACTTAAAAAACCCATATCAGCAACTTTTGGGCATTTCAAATGTGTTCACAGACCTTTAAATTCCTGCAGTAGTTTTTAACAATACCAGTCACCACAATACCAGTAAATACAACACCATCAATACCAGTAAACACAAAAAAACAGCACTCTGAGAAAAGGCCTCTCGTGCACTCAGACTCTTAAGATAATGGAACCCATGGGTCAGTTATTGACATCACTAACTTACTTTCAATGGCATTTTCTAGAACAGCTGTGGTCAAGGCACGAATAAATTGTGGTTCATGCACTCCTTCGCCAACATTTCCCTGAAAAGAAAAAAAACGTCAAAATTGTACAGATATCGTCACAACAACTGCTCTAACTTCATCATGAATAGCATGTCGACTGAGATTCACTTAACAAATGCTTCCCTAAAACCCAAGTCTTGGGTACAAGCAGAATCGTTACAGTATGTTTAGCCTCCTCTCTCAGAAACAACTTAATTCAAATGAATCTTGAATTATAAATTCTCAGAAAATGAGAAGGTCTCCAATAAAAAAATTTATAGAATAAATCGACACTTCATAATAATGATTACAATTTATTGAAATGCACCTCACAGGTAATGGCCAACCTTCACAGCTTAGGAGAAGACGTAGTCTTCTTTCACGAATAGACTCACCTCAATCCATGCAAAAATTTGATCAGTGCTTGGAACCTTATCACTGAGAAACTCGTCTAACTTCTTCTTTACTTCCTCCATGGAGAGTTTCGATGAGGTGGAAAATACTACGTTGCCACTCCCTCCCATCACATACTCCAGGCTCTGACAAGAGAACAGCAAACACACGAGAGGTGAGAACATTGCTGTCCAACAATCCCATCAATTGAAACTAGTTCCACAGGCTCAGAATAAAGGAGTAATCAGAGTCCATTCATAAACTCTAGTCTAGCAATTCATTTTTTCATCATGAGAACTACATATTAACAATTATTGCTAAGAAAAATGATTGAAAAACCTATGACACTACATGGGTAATAATCATCACATAGTTATAACACCAAAGATGATATGAATTTAATCATCATTCAAATCAAAATTCTAAATCTTTTAAGGAGCACCAAATGCACGTAGTATTTCATTCTATTTCTGTTATGAATGATTGAGGAATGAGTAGTAAAACTAATGCTATCCAATAGTTTTAAGAAATTTGTGACTTTTTCCACCTTTAAAAAAATATTTTCCAGGCGTCTCAAGCACGTTTTAATCAAAGTTAAGGTCATCAATTCTGAGGTTAAACAGTTAGATTGAATGGAATTCTAATATCTTACATGTTTCTTCACAAATGAATCGACATCCTCTGGAGCCATGAGGTCCTTCCACTGGAGGGAAGAAGCCTTCCACTTTTCACTAATCCACATGTGGCCCTGCAGATGAGACAAAAACCCATCACAAAGGACACTGGCAAGAGATTGCACGAGGCACCATTTAATAAGTACAGGGGTTGCTCATCTAGTCATTGGAATAAAACATAGAAACTATTATGGGTATTTTTTTTATTTTCCAACATCATCTTCCTGCTCCATAACCTTATACCAGCATCTCTCCAAGCCATCCAAAAAGTAGGATTTCAGATGATCCTCAAAATAGGAGTCATTGTGGGCTATGGCCTCCTTAAATGTTCATCATTTTCTCACTCAAGCCGTATTTTCAAGTTTGTGAATAAAGCACTTGGACTAGGGCTGGTGAATAAGATGAATTATGCAATAATTCAAACTAATTCCATAAGTGCACAGCTGTGCATTGTCGTGACAAAGAGAACTTTTTCTTAACCAAATGAAAAAGGAGTTCGTTGATTTCTTCACTAACTAGTGCTATAGCAATGCATTATACTCTCCAATTATGCATTGTTTGTTTTTCTTGCAAGGAATGGATGCACATAATTCTGCTATGATTCCAAAACACTGCGCCCTTCACATTGTCGACAAACTTTATAGTCTTCACCTTCTTCAGAGATGAATGAAATAGATCCCACTGTTTTGGCTGTCCTAGGTCCCTCGACTGCAGCAGGTGTGTCTATCAAGGTATTAGTAGCTTTAGGGGAGGCAAATGACAGCCGAGGTTATTTGCACCATTGGGGATTGATGAAAAAAGGAGAAAGGGTAGAGAGAAACCCGGCATCGGTAGTAGCCTGCTGTGAACCAAAGGTGCCAAGGGGTTTGCAGCTTGACGTCCTATTCGACATCCTGCGTACTTACTCCAAGTGCTATCCATATGTAGCACACCATGTAGAGGTCGAAGTACCACTGGAAAATATCTTCCACATCCAAGAGTCGAACCCAGCACTCCGGGTGCAGCCCCATTATCCCGATTCCCAAATTGATGCAAGGCAAATGGGTACACAATGGTGGTTAACTGTGCAGAATGAATACTAACGAGACAAATTCTACCAAGACCATCAATTTTTCCCATATTAGTTCCTATTCACACTTATCAGGTATTATACCATTTCATGTCTACTTCCATCACATAACAGATGGCTTGAATTTGCATATTCTAGATTTCTCCAAATGATTGACCAACCAGAAGATAAATTGAAGTCTTACACTATGGGAAAGAAGCAGTAACTATATTCTTATGAAATGAATTTCTTTTTGTACATGAATTCCTCATTCTCATCATAAATTCTCCAGTCCATCTCCACTGGAAGAAACTTCTCAATTGCAATTGCACAGATATTAACTGTGGTGAGAGTGGAGTTACCCAGGAGAACATCTGGACAAATGCAACAAGCAATTAAGCGGACATCTTAGGAGCCCAGGGAGAGTTCCCTTTATTCTCTCTTTACCATAAATATGTGGACTCAATTAGTGGAGGCAGCCTAAATAGGAAGTAATTCAAACGTACCTTATTCTTGAAAAGCAAATTCAGGCATGCTAGGACTAGTGGGCCAGAGAGTTTGCTCTCTTGCAAGTGGCTCGTTAACTCTCGAAGTACAGACATTGGCAGCACCTCTTCTTCCAGAAGAACAACTGTGATGTACAAATTAAATTTTAGCATTGGCGGCTTAGCTTGCTAGTAAGTCAAAATTATATTAGATATATCAGTCAAATTCTCTCTCTCAAATTTAATTCAGCAGAACGAAAGTGTTATAACATCATATTTTGTTTTACAAAGTACATATATTTTGTTGTCTCAGGGGTAACTTTATGGAATTTGCATAGAACAATGAAATGTAATGAAATAATTGACTTTGTAATTCCACACACTTTATTTCAAAAACACGACCCAGGTTTCGACGTTGAACGTCATCATCAGGTGGTCCCCATAGAAGCACGCTGGCTATATATACCTTCTGATCATAGGAGGGGGGGGTGTTGGTCAGAGAGGGAGGTTGGAGGGGTAAAAAGGTGACAATGTAGCTGGGAAGAAAAGAGAATTACATTTTTGATTTATAAGAGTGGTAGGCCTAGGAGTGGGGAGTGGGAGGGATACAAAATTTCGTTGGCAAGATCATCTTTCCAACGGACACATTTCAAAATTTCTAACTGCTCCTAACCATCGAGCCTTTGACCTTTTTCTTCAAAATGAATAATTTTTGTCACCAAGTCACTTCAGTGGTCACTTTCAATGAGGTGCTTTGCAAAGAGGGATGATATGTTCTTATTTTTTACACATGTTTGGTGCTCTTTAATTCTTTCTTTAAATTTCCATCCTGTTTGCCCAATATACTTTGAGCTACAATCTGAGCACTTTAACTCATACACTCCACTCCTCTAGTTTTTGGGGACTTTGTCTTTAGTGTGAGAGATCAGGTTCTTAAGACATGAAGCACTGTAAAAGGCACATTTAATTATTTCTCCAGGAAAACTTTCAATTACTTTTTGAGAAATAGTCCCAAGATACAGTATTCTCCGCCATTTGGCAGTGGGATCTTTTAAATGCTCGGGGTTTTAAATGTGGCTAAAGGCTATTTTTATAAGTTTATTCCAGTAACGTTTATTAATTAGATCTGAATAACCATTGTTTACTGCTCCCTACAACCTCCCTCTCTGAACAATGAACCTCCCTCCTATGATCAGAACGTATATATAGGCAGCAAGCTTCTATGAAGACCACCTGATGATGATGTTCAACATCGAAACCTGGGGCGTGTTTTTGAAATAAAGTGTGAGGAATTACAAAGTCAATTATTTCATTACATTTCAATAGTACATATATCATTAATAACAATAGAGTAATCTGTATGATAATACTACCCTAGTTAACTACGAGCTATATATATATATATGTCATAATAAAATTATAAACCACCATAATTACCTAAAATATCAGCTATGTAGTCCCAGAACTTAGGAACATCAATCAGCATGTCCTCAGCTTGGACAAGTAATTTGTTTAAGCTGAAAAGTCAAGGTAGCGCTATTAACACAATATCAATACAAATAAAAAAGCTAATTTATTATTTATTTTGAAAAACAAATATCCACAAGTGATTTCTTATATCCAAAGAAACAGGCTTCACTGAACATCATTTATTATTAAGTTGTAATGCATCAGAAACACTCAAAAGTCATAGACCATTCAGAAACTCTAGTCTAGCAATCACAATAGTTTCATCACTTGCATGATATAAAGAAATAAAAAATGAAATACCAAAAAGAATGTTATTACAAGTAGTTGTCAAATAAACAGGAAACTTACGCATCCACAAACAACTGCTTGCTGATCAGCTGTTCATTGATTAGGTAAATCATAAATTTTCCTAAACTTGTCCTCACTGGAGGACTCAATTCTAAGACTTTTTCTAAAGAAAAGCAAACAAAATCGATGTAGTTGACAACTGGTAATTTCTCCTTTATGTACAGGCATGCCTCCTGCAGCAAAGAGAAGAAAGAAATGTAATCGAGTGACTCAAATGAATAAATGGTAGAATATTATTGCAATAAAGCTCAGTATCCTTTTGGCTAGATGGGCATTGCATCCACTTATGGATAACTTCCCTTCAAAATGTTATCATCATTGGGTAAGTAACTAATCACGAATTTAAGTTTCAATCAAAAACCAATCCAAATAATACATGATCCCCAATCCATACAGTAAGATGCAGAATGAATGCAGGTGAATAATGGGTTTACATGTGAACAGGTGTTCAATAGTGAATTTCCCTAGAATCCCACAATAACTTAGAAGAAGAGCAATCTTTCCAGTTTCCTGAATAGCTACTCCACAATGCTGCCTACCTGCTTTCCATTCAATTCTCATGAATAAGTGACAAATTTCTTAAATTTTCCACACATTTATCCTATCCACAAATTAACTATCACTTTTCAAGATGATATACTTTAAAACACGTTAGACAAAATGTAGATTTATCACCCACGTTCATTACAAAACAAACAAAGGACAAACCTTAGCATCTAGGTCAGAAACATAGTCCTCAATTATCATGAGACACACGCGTTCCACTTTCTCGGGAGGGAGGCTGGCTGGAGCCACCAGTTGTACATCTTTGTTGGCACTTGACGGTGGGCCACTCCTGGAGCCATCATCGGCGACCACCGAGCTGTCGCGTGATGGTGTCTTTGATGGTGGGCCACCACTTCGCAATCTCGAGCTCTCCATACTTGTTTGAGGACCTAGAGACAAATCACCCAATCTTAATATCAACTCCTGCTTATACCACAGAAACCTTGTGTTATGTATGGAGTAGGATTTGACAGTGCTAGGAGGAGAAATAAGAGGGGTGCCCATTATCACCGTTGCTGCTCAACATTTATATGGAAGAAATGATGAAATAAGTACGGAAATATCGAGAAATAGGAATGAAAGACTAGAAGAAATTCATTTCAACTAGGTTTGCTGATAACCACGCTTTAGTTTGTCAGTCAGTCTAGGGGTTGTAAGCATTGCTGAGCCAATCGGAAAGTCCCTGTGATGGGATGAGCATCAATTCATATAAAATAAAGTTATGCGGCCATCGAGAAAGAGAAAAGTTAAGTTAAATATTAAATTAGAATTCACAAGCAAGAGACATTGAAATTAAATCCCAGCTGAGGTGAGGTTTACACTTAGAATATTGTTGCACAGCCATGTTTTCTTGAAATACATGAACAGACGTACAAATCCAAGTCCTTTCATTCGGTTAAGAGTGCAATACTGAAACAAAATGAGATTTTATGTCAACCAGAAAAATGAAAATAAAGGATGACTGAAAGGCAGCACAAGGATCAGCGCCATTCAATCGCCATATTCATAATGGCTGCGCACAGGCGGTGTCCACCCAGGACGTTACCAATGGCAACAGGACTTTCACTGACACTAGTTATTGTGCTCAGATACATCCCCCTACCTTGCTGCATACGATGGGCAGCTGGTGGCGCTCGCTTGAGGGGCACCAAATAGGTGGATTAAAAATAGCACCCGAGGAGGAGGTCCAAGGCTCAAATTGGGTCAAAGAGATATAATTAAGAATAATGATTGCAAATACTCACCTCCCATGTTTTTCCTAAGTGGTGTCGTCATCCGTGACCTATCATCTTCTGAATTTATATAAGATGCTGATGCCGACTTTGTGTATGACTGTGGTGAATCCTTGTACCTAGGCATCTTTGTGTCCTTGTACCTGGGAACAATAATAATATTGAATTTTTAAATTCAAGTGTGAAGGACCACACCCAAAATAGCAATTAGCACAATCCAAAAGTCTATGAGCATGGCAATGCTACCCAAGCTCCAACAGTAATATGGATGCAGGATGCTCTGTATTTCATAGGAAATATCATAAGATGACATAGAAATTTTAAGCATATCAAGGGCAAATGCTTCTATTTATCTTCCTAAGTCATGGCAAGAGAATGGATTTGTCTAGCATACCTTTTACTCTAGCCATTAAAATTATTACATTATAAAAATACAACCACTACAAAAAATAATACATGGTTCCATCTTCTAACAGCCATTAAATAAATGGCTGGTCATTTAATTAATCAGGATTAGCACAATGAAGTTGTCAACAATAATTAAATAGATTAAAAATTAATGTCATTCCATTCCTTTCTTTCACAAAAGGTTGTTACTTAGGATCACACAATGGCATAACAAGTTGGCAACAAAATTGGAAGGATATCATTTTAATACCTAAAAATGTTGACATTCAATTTGTTGGTAGGTTAAATATTTTATGGAGCGGGTGAAAAGGGGAAAACAAAATTTTAAAGTGCTTTCAGCAAAATATTAAATCTCTATTACTTATACTATAGACTCCCGACAGAGATATTATCAAGCAGCCATTGCCCTATGCCTGATGATGGAAAAAACTAAATAGTGATTACATTTCTCTGAACCAACTATCTATTACCTAAGTCGAAGACACACCCTGCCCATAAGAGACAAGCTGATTTTAGGGAACATTTCTAATTAAAATGATGCCTCTTGTGGGCCAGGAAATTAGGGACTAAATCATGGTTTTAAATACAATTGCAGACATGTTACTTGTACTGAACTGTTCATGTACTGAAAAGTAAATCTACATCATACCCCGCAAGCTGCCGCAACGGTGTGCGGTGGGGGGTGTTAGGTCACCAACCGTAAAAAGGAACAATACCACATGATACACAAAAATGAGGAAAATTACACCCACAGCAGCACAACATGCAACAATCCCTTCATCCAACACTCACGCAAACACATATACTGCAAACCAACAAAAAACTGCACCCCAGGATGCAGCACGAAAGCCATCCTACAACACCCAAGCCAGGACACAACAAGCAAGAATGTGAAACACCACTACCACATGAACATGCACCACAAAACATTCTACCCCTCAAAGAGACTGTAAAAGGCAGGGAATGTGACCCAACGTTGCAGGTAGCAAGAATTTCCCCCCGCGAAGAGGGACGAGAGATTGAAAGAGAGACTTAAAAACAGATGAACAGAACACGAATGAGGTCATTCGGAAGAATGGGTTATTATAACAAAACACATAAGGTTAGTGGAAGATCATGAATTTAAGTAGAACTAATTATTTTTTAGACGCTGAGGGTGGCAGGTGGAATTTTTGCTATCCAGTATAACCCTGCAGTTGCTATCCCGTATTGTCCGTGGGAAGAAGGAGTCCTTGAGGCGGCTTGTTCCGGCATCTATTTCCCGAATTTTATATGCATGATCGAAGCGACCAATGTATGTATGTAGGAGTGCGAATAATTTGCAAGACCTCGATGCTGAAACATGCGGATCTGAATATATTTAATAATTTCAATCTTGCATTGAATCATCTCTCTTCCAATGATTCCCACCCCGAATCCATGAGCAATTCGGTCACGCTTTGCGTTTTATCCTAGGAAATTTGTACAAAACGGGCTGCCCGGCGTTGAACCTTCTCAATTTCCCAAATGAGGCCTTTTTCACTCGGATCCCACACGCTGCATGCCTATTCTAAATGAGGCCTTACAAGAGCGTGGTAACAACGTTCTTTGACCTTCGAGTCACTTTTGCCTACAATGCATCTAATAAATCCCAATTTTTTACATGCTTGACCACAGACTTTACGTATGTGAGTGCCCCAAGAGTGACCCAAGTCTTTTGTGAGTGTAACACCTAGGTATCAAATAATGCTAGGTCACCTCCAGCTAATTTGTAAGCAAATCCTGTTGATCTTTTAAAGAAATGTACCACCGAACATTTATTATAATTTAGTGTCAATCCCCAGTTAGAACCACATTTAGTAATGCAATCTAAATCCTGCGCTAGAGTGAATCGATCCTCATCCCCAGATATCTCCCGATAGATCACCGTGTCATCCGCGAACATCCTAATTTTACTTTTCACTTCGCGGTTCAAATAGTTAACAAAAATCAAGAAAAACAACGGCCCAATTACGTTTCCCTGAGGTACCCCCGACGTGACTCGAACGCTGTCGGAACTAGCACTATCAAGGACTATCCTCTGTTCCCGCTCTGAGAGAAAATCTTTAACCCAATTTATGGCGCCCTTGTTTATACCCGCGATCTTTAATTTATGAATGAGTTTACCATGGGGGACCTTATCGAATGCCTTTTGAAAATCTAAAAAGATTGCATCCACTTGCCTACCTCTCTCACCCTATAAGAGTAATTCATGTGTAAATAATCCTAATTGGGTTTCGCAGGAGCGGGATTTGTTAAATATAAATTCAAGGTACGGGGCAATGTTTGGAGCTAAATGTTTCATCGCCCTAGCTGGTATATATTCGGGACCCGAGGATTTGTTGGGTTTAATCTCATGAAGCAATTTTAGAATTCCTTGTTGGTCAGCTGTTATTTTTTCCATGGGTAGAGTATGTATTGTTTCCTGGAGATATGCGGTGGCAACATTGTTTGTGAAAAAGCTTTTGAAGAATGAATTTAGGATGCTAGCTTTACCCTCACTGTCTGTATGAATTATATTGGTACAATCCCTTAAGCAAGCCACGGTTTCTTTACTCCCATTTACTTCCCTAACATATGACCAGAAAGCTTTGGGGTCAGTGTCCAAGTGCTCGCAAAGTACTTTGCGTTTAAAGTCCAGTAAGGCGCTACGTAATTGTCTTTTGGTTTCAATTTTAGAGGATCTATATGTGTCCCATAATTGTTTATTCTCAGGGAATGATATGGTCATGCCTGCCCTCTTTATCCTAGAGTGTAGCATTCTCTGCTTTCGAGGGGCTTTTCTAACGTCTTTATTGTACCACCTGGGGTCGCGATTTGCTATAACGTATTTTATAAGGATGAAATCTGTTATGCCTTTTTGCGTAAAATTGACAAATACTGTCCAACTTTCTTCCACGTTGGCATGACTTAAGCGGGTTTTGAACTTTGGTAGTGAAGAGTTTAATTGATTGGCAAAAGTTTCGAAGTCTGCTTTGTGGTAATTATAAATTTTTCTTTTTGGTTTAACAATCTTTTTTATTTCTATGTCCAAGTGGATATTAACTACTTTATGGTCACTCAAGCCCTCGTCAGTTGATACACTAATAATGCGTTCAGGCAAGTTTGTAAAAAATAGGTCAATTACGGTCTTTCCACGGGTGGGGATGTGTACTGCTTAATGGAGGGAGTTTCTTTGAACCAATGTTATCAAGGAATTGCAAGATTCGCGATCGGGTGTCCCAGATTTAACGATATTGCTGTCCCAATCTATACCAGTGAGGTTAATGTCGCCACCAATTATGTTGATGCTGTTATTATATTTACGTGTAAAATAGTAAATTTGATCGTTGAGGGTATGAAGTGTTTTCAAATCTGAGTGTGGAGGTCTGTAGAAAGAGCATAAATTTATGTTGGGTTGATTAGCCCGTAGTAAGGTTCAACAATACTTTCTATTTTATTATTTCCAAATGAAACGCCTGCTTACAAAATGACTTTTCACTGCCACGAAATCCCCTCCTCCGGGTCTTGCATCTTTATCGTGTTAGTCTACAAAAAACTATGCTCCATGTTTCTCTTACCACTAAATTTCCAAATACAAAATTCAGAAGTCCAATTCTTTGGAGGTAATTCAAGTTCTAGCACCAGTAGATAATTAAAATTTTTGGATTTTTTGACAAATGTTAGTCCTTTACTATTATGATCACATTTTCTAGGGCAAACTATGTCCAACATGGTCTCTTTCAACATTTACACGTCAAGGATTACCTATTACTACACAGGGAATCTGTTGGAACAGCCCTGGCATATGGTGGTGATCCCAAGAACGTTTTAGCTACACAATGTGTAGCTGAAGAGTTCTTGTTGCAAGTTGGACAAGCTGTGTCCAACTTACAACAATAGAACTACATCTGCCACCAAGTACAAGAATAATAAATAGCTTTCTCTTCTTCCAGCTATTATGACTATGAAGGGAAAATTGAAGGGTAATTACACGAAGGTGTTACAGCATACCCTTAATAGACACCTTAACCACACAACAAATTATACATAAGAAACACTATTTCAAAGATAGATTAATATTAATGAATAATAGTATTTTCTTGAAATGCCTGTATTGAATTGATGTCAAATTCTTGAACTTCATTGTGATCATGCAGATACTATTGCATTAATACTCAATATGAAAGTTTACCAACTCATTCACTACCATTCACCTTTTCAGAAAATTGCACAGAAACAACTTTGGAAGGAGCAAGCAAGGTTTCACCTCAATGTTCATTACTCTGCAGACACCAATACTCAAAATGACTGACATGGCAATCATTACAGCACTTGCATTCATATAGAAATGGCAGGCAGGGAACTTGACAGTCAAAAGAGAGAGGCCACTCACCTTTCACCCCCCAAGGTACCTCCATCCATGTCAGAGAGGACATGGTACGAATTTAACTTTCTCTCACTGCGAGCGCTGCTGCTACCACCACTTGCCCCTCTGCTCCAGTTAATGATGTGGTTGTTAGGGCCCAACATACCAACCTCTGTGTCCTGCAAATTAATAATTAGTCACCAAAAATTACCACCGCACTAACATTGCACACACACACACACATGCATGTGTGTGTCAAAAAATATTATTTATCTTTTATCATGCAAACATTGCACTTCCTTTTACATAGGCGAATGCATTACCCCCTTATCCATCCGACAAAATAATCACCGGTACTCCTGCAATTCTGCCTCACTCTCTTCTCTTCCTATCCCTTCACACGCCAATTCCCACAACCTTTCATTCGACCAGTGTTTTGCTCTCAGCATCCTAGAATCCCTACCTGATTCAGCCACCAACACAGAGGTGAGAACTCTTGAATCTGCCTCCATGTTAGCTTTCCGTTCTTTCAAAATTCCCACCCTTAACCGCCACCTTTCATTTCCCTCCCAGCATTCCCTCCACACCTCCCCTCCCCACCCATACCCCTATCCCCTCTCCAGCATATTTTCAGTCTCTCTTGAAGAAGGCCTCTGAGAGGGCCGAAAGCTCTAACATTTTACCGTGCGAGTGTCCTTTTAAATGTTGCTATTCTATTTGTGTTATATTGTGTCAGCCCATTATATATATATATATATATATATATATATATATATATATATATATATATGTATATATATGTATATGTGTGTGTGTGTTTGTGTGTGTGTGTTTGTGTGTGTTTGTGTGTGTGTGCGCGAGTAAGTGTGTAATGTTTATACTAAGCCTGACGGCGTGCGAAATTCACACACCAGGGTAGGGTGGCCAGTTCCTTTCCCTTTCCCTGTGCTGGGTATGATTTCCCAGGAAGACCTGGTACCCAAAAAATCACATAGCTTGGGTGGAGCTGCAGGTGCCCTGAGTGCCTCACCGGGGACCCTCTGATCAGCAGTCCAACGCTCAACCCACTGCACTACCGCGGCCCACACATACATACATACACACACACACACACATATATATATAAATATATATATATACACACACAGTGCTGCATCCTTTTTCCCATGCATTTGAGAGGATTTTCGGAGCTTCAGACATTTTGAAACTTCACACTAGCCAGGAAGTAGCAACGTGTGCAGCTGTTTGGGGTTGAGAGTTCTCTGTGTACTAAGAAGGGAGAATTTTTCAAAGTAGTTACAATGAATGCATTCACCAGCAAAAAAATCCCATTCATGCCACTGAATAATTACACATTTACAATATCATTCAAGAAAATATCTTTAGGAGAGAGGGGAAGAAGTTGACAAACCACCCAAGGGTTCACTTTAGGGTGTCCATTTTGTTAGTGCACGGAACCCCCCCACAAACTTCCTCCATGTATATCACCCATGGCAAAGAAGACTTTAAATTCATGCTCAGCATCCTTTTGGCAAGAGACACACTGCCCTGTTCTTAAGGCAATTCCTAGCAAAAAGATATCATCATTGCATCAAAGCCAACTAATATTGCAAGTTTTTTCGAGGGTGTATTGATAAATACCCAAGCAAACAGCAATGTGGATGCTTTGTACAATGTTGCATAACTACTTCATAAAATGAAAATTGAGGGTGTTTAGGTTAAAGAACTGCTATAAATTACATTGTACATATTTTACATCTCAAAGGCCATTTTCAAAACAATGGAACCTACTTTAAACAATATTACTATATACCAGATACATCTTTGTACAAATTATTGAATTTAATGCATAAAATTTAGGTATCTAAACTCAAAATTTATGATAAAATCCAGCTATTCAGGATGACTTTATTATTGCAGAATGTTTTCCATGGTATTGTTTAAGAGGCAAGTTTTTGAAGAGTTTAGACAGTAAAAGATAGAATCTGCATGAGACTGAAGTCTCCCGTAGTAGAGAGAAGAGATCTTAATGCATGATGATTGCCTTCTCCCCTCTGCCCCTTTCTCCCAAGTGCCTCCGTAAGAGAGAACCTTGGGATGCAAACACGAAAGGCATTTCCAGCACGACTACGTTTCATTCAATTAGAGAAAGAAAAATATTCCAAACGAAATACCTGTGCGTGGCAGGGATTCTAGTTTTGACATCACTTATGATCACTTGAAACCATGTGATTAATCGCTTACGGAATTGTAGTATATATAATATGGGATAAAACTAATGGAATTAATTTTTTCTTTCGCTTGACAGACTTTAATATAAAAATGATCAGATTTTTATGATGTTATTGCAAATTGCCATGCATTGATTTTCCATGAAACCTATCCATTATTTTGCTGACAGTCTGGCCTCTATTACGGTAATCGCAATATGTCCTTTGTGATTTCAACTTTGGCAGTTTCTTCCACATTTACATTCCCTTTATTGCTAGAAAAAATTACCTTATATCAAGGTGGTGTCCCACATGAACAATGAAAAGAATGACGTCCGTAGTATGTATATATGATCAAAAGGAGCAATATTTAATGCAAGAACAAGCATAACAATCTGAAGGGCCATACCATGGATTACAGTCATAATTCTTCCCTCGCAGAGGTCTTGCTACATAATCATGGAGACAGCAATTTAAGCAAAAGTATTATTTCCAAGAAGTGGACGAAATAAAAAAGAGAAAGTTAACAGCACATTTGAGAAATAAGTACTTTCTTCAATCTAATAATATTCTGTTATTTTCAACATTTTGATGTGGTGCTATCTTCAGGCAAGCACAACTGATGCATGTTTTTAAAGAGCAGGAGGCTAGGTGACAGTACGAGGGGGCGTACCCAGGAGGGTCCTGCCAGCAAGGATTTTGAAGTTAAGGGTGATAGATATGGGTGGAGCTCTTCAGATTGTTTCTGTGAAGAGATCATTGGATTGTTCAAGATGGGATAGGATAGATGGGCAGGAATTCACTGCGATAAATAAAGCCATTCAACAATTCCACATCAATCTCACTAACTTCTACAATGTTAAAATTCCCATTCTTTTACTGTTATGTGTATGGCCCAGGTGGAAATAGACCAATGGTTGGTTAAATTAATATTTTGGAATTTAAAGGAGAAAACTTGAACCACTGATTATGGGTCAATTTCCCTCAATTAGGATAAAACAATCATACAAGATTATCACCGAAGTACAACTAATAATTTTTAACTTCAATCCCATAGCTGGTTAGCGGAAGCCATCCATTGTGCCTTAATTCAGTGTCAATTCCCTCAATCCCAGCTATCTTTTCCGTTTTACGTCCCTCTTAATTTGTATAATGTACATACTCATGGAATCTTCCCCTCTATTATATTCCTATTCAATCCATAGGGCCTCAATGTGTCCCATCCACTTTATATTTTTCTTTGCCATAGAGTTCTCGATATGGTCCCATCATGTTTACTTTCGTTCCTTATCATGTCTTCCCATTTAATCTACATAAATCCTCCAGCACCTTGTTTCTAGGCCTCCTATTCTTTGCTGGTCCACTATTCCAATGTTCCAGGTCTCAGAACCACGGAGCACCTTGCTCCACGCGAGAGTCTTGACGAATGACTTCCTTGTTTCCAGCTCTAGGTTCTTTGAACATAGTAATTGCCTCTTCTTTAAGAATGCATTCTTAGCTTGAGCTATTCTTCACTTGATGTTGGTCGAACTACTTCCATCCCAAATTGCGCAGCTGCCCAGGTAGATGAAGGATTCCACTTTCACCCCTCGAATTACAACACCAGCATTCAGCTTCTCCCTGCAACACACCGAGGATTTTAGTTTTCTTCTTGTAGGTGTTCCCATAGCACTAAAAGAGTTGCTTGCAGGTCCTCTTGTGTTTCCGCCACTACTGCAATGTCATCTGCAAACCGGAGCATGTTGATTTATACTCCATTTACCTCGACTGCTTTGATACCAGATGCTTGCGTTTTTTTATTGCCTCATCCAGGAATACGCTGAATATTACTGGCGAGAGGTTGCATCCATGTCTTACTCCTTTGTTTATTTTTGCTTCTATATTTCTCCCATTTTTTATTTATATTGTTGTAACCTGACTCTTGTAAAGGTTATGGATAATTCTTCAGTCGCTGTAGTCCAATCCAAGGGTTTCTCCTATCTTGAACATCATCTTCCATCGGACGTTGTCAAAGGCCTTCAAGTCCACGAATGCCACATATAATTGATTGATTGTTATCCACAGCTTTAATTATTTCTGCCTTACTCACAAGTAGCTCATTTGCAGCTTTGGTAATTATATTCTATGTCAAGAACTCTTCAAATAGACGTCGCGGAAGCCTTAGGATTAATTATATTCTTCATTTCTTTCCAACGACCCACGGTGCTGGCATTTTCATTATATCATTTTACAACTTTTCTCTTGCGCTCTCTCCTTCCAGTATCTTTGTGCCCCATCTGGATTGTTGTCTCTCTCATTATCTTCTTGTATTGAAGTTTGCTGTCCATGATCACGAGGTTTTGATCACTATTTATATCTGCTCCTGGGTAGCACTTACACCTCTTAACTTTGTTCCTGTACCTCTTCCTGACAAGGATGTAGTCAAATTGGTACCACGCTTCGTCTCCAGGCATCTTTTACGTGTACCTTCTTCTCGGATGTTGAGCAAAGATGGTATTTGTCACCACCATGTTTTTTCATTGCAGAATTTTATCAGTCTCTGTCCCATTTTATTACATCCCTAAGCCACCTCATAGAAACCCTTGGTCTGACTTAATTTGAGAAATTGTAACAGTACCAAAAATGGCTGAAAAACATTGCATGCTTTTTTACTTATCTGCCCCTGTAAATTGGCACTGGCAGACTAAAAGAGGAGAGAGAATGAATGAGAGATCTTCATAGAATGGCACTGATCGGACAGCATGGAAGTTCCCCGACAAAAAAAAATTAAAAAGAACTAACAAAAAGGTGACTGTGCTTAGGCACTGCCATTGCAAATTGCTTCTCCCTCGCAAAAATTCAAAGCTTACACAGTTGATCAAGTTTTAATTTCTCCTGCTGGTAGCTCCAAAATATCAACAGTAATAGCAATGCAGCATCTGCAGATTGACTCTCCACCCAAAAAGCCAAAGAAAAGATAGAGCCAAGAGAAGGATATTACGTTGTCACCGAGCAATTTTACCCCATATGGACCACACACACTGAATTTAAACCATGCTCAGCATCCTTTTGGCAAGAGACACATTATCCACTTCAGGGACATTTCCTTGAAAAAAGTTTATCATCATTGCATGGTTTTTAGAAAAAGTTGAACAAAAGATATCTTGGATGAAGTAGAGGGAGCCCACAGGAGGCAATCCCAGCAGAATTGAACCCAGTCCCTCCTGTCAGTTGCACATTACTCCATCCACACACTACCACCTCCTATGGTCCCGTCATACATTGGAAGTGTCTAATAATTCATAACAAATTATATATTGTGTTGACTACAATTTAATATTATTTAGTATACTTTCTTAGCATATATTAAAGTAAGAACAATGTTTGCATGTGAATAAGTTGTAATTAACATCAACTTGATCAGATACTTTAACTTAATATAATTCAAATATAAATATTTAAAGAATTGCAAAAAAGAAAAACAAAATTTGATAATCAAACAAAATACAGAGGTGAGGGGTAGACCACATGCAGCCTCAAGTGTGACCTAACTGCTAGTATCACTGATTTTAAATGACAATATTATTGAATATGATGGTTTGAGGCTCTAATTAGTCAAATTTCATGACCACTGAACATATACCCTCTATTTTTTCAAACAAAAATTTATTATTTTTGTGTGAAAAAATACAGTTTATTTATTCAGTCACAAGATCATCATTATTGGTTTACCACAGCAGTAGATCAATGAAATTCTAATAAAAGGTGATAAATTCTTACCACTTTGATTTTCCCAGTGTCAACAGTGATTCCCTTGGAGGTCTTCTGGGGAACAGTTGTCCACCCATCCATCCCTAAAATTGGAAAAACGTTCAACATCAATTATTAATGAGTAGGCCTTACCCCAAAACCAAAACAAACAACGGGTAGTCTCCACTAACATGTCAATATTACCTCAAACAAATAGGATGGATACATTGATAAAACAATGCCGTTGTTATATTACCCTGTATCAGTCCCAAATTATATGCATCTAATATATATAGTATTAATATATGTTTATATCTGTATTAATAACAGGGTTATTCACAATGAATTCCCTCCTTTTAAAACAATCAGGTTGCATAACTTGGAACATTAAATTGTCATTAACACAAATTAGGAGTAAGTAGCATAAAGATTTAAAACAGGAAAGCCACAGGTCAGTTGAAGTCCTGGCAAATTGAAATCACATAAAGCTAAAAAATATTAACCCTCTTAGTGCGGCGGGCCGATATATCGGCTTTCGTATCCCTGGCGAAAAGTGCGGCAGGCCGATATATCGGCTCTTGCGTAGGCTTTTGTTTAAATCGTTGTAACTTATGGTTTTTTCTTTAATAATTTATGGTTTTTGTGCTATCGATAGGTTGAATTCCATAGAATTACGTATTTATTTTTTAAATTTTTTATTAGCAATTTTAAATGCTTTTAAAAAAGTATAATTCATACCATAATTTTTCGTTCAGTTTTGTACAGGTCGGGAAGCTCTGCCTAATTGTTTGCTCGTTTTTTTTTCTGAGTAGTCTTTCCACTATGAAAAGCCACTGAAAGGCTACTAATCTGTTTTCATCTGTAATCTCTTGAATGTGTTGTGGTGTCGTGGTGTTGATATATACCTGCTTATTCAGACTTTGTTGAGACGATGGAAATGAGAGCACTGCTTTGTAATCATTTTGGTTTCTCTTGCCTAATCAATTGCGCCCTATATAATGGATTACATTGTCAGCAGTTCTCTGCGAGTTAGAACTTAGTTTTTTTCTGCCTTTAGATTGTAAGCACATTGCCGCAGTCTCAAGGAAAGGGGAAAAGTCCCGATTTGACTCAGTGAGATCAGCTTTTACAACAAAATCGAACTATGCAGAGACTGACAAAAAAATTTGTAACTCACTGGTTTTTCTTTATTTATTTATAATATTTTCTACATGTCTTTTTGACTCTTTATTATATTTAAATATCGTAGTTTAATTGAAAAATGTTTTTAAAAAAATATTAGTTTTGTGTCTAAAAATCGAAATATTATTGCTAAAAAAATATTATTCAAATTTATCATACTGTAATAATTACATTTATTATTCAGATGATGTAAATGTATTACATCATTATTAACTACAATACTATATTTTAAAATAAAAAAACTGCATATGGATATCTAAACAAATAACTTCATAATGTTTTTTTTCCTAAGGTGATACATTTTCTTAAATTACACTTCGCACTTCTCACTAGTACCCCTGAAATCCCCGCCGCACTAAGAGGGTTAACTGCAAAACTATTATCATAACAATCTACCTTGAACGTTAACTTCCGGCATCAGATAAAATTAACATTTTTTTTAATTTATCCAAGATTAACATTGAAATAAGCATTGAAAGATGTCAAACAGGATGATAAACATGGTAAAGAGAATTAATGAAAAGGTTAAGATGATATCATCTCAAAAGAATACCAAATCTAATCATTATTTTAATTCTGCAATAAATGCCAATATTTGCAAAGCATATTTTATTCGAAACGTGCATATTATCATAAGTTTTCATATTAGTTTGAGAAAAGCACACAAGAATAATTTTGCCATAGGAGTCTCCTATTTCCCATCTGATGTAATGGGTGAAATGTTTACCTAATTAAAATTACCAAACTAGGATTAGTGAGCATATCAGTGTTTATTATTATAAGTGCATATTTTGGTATTTTTAATCATACTGATTCCAGTTTAGAGTTTGCTGAAGCTTAAGCATTGGTCTTGTTTCTCATTTACGACACCATGCTACTATTTTAGAACCACTTGACTCATCTCTTATCACAGTTAAAATGAATTTGCCTGCTCCTCCCCCTATGTTCATCCCCCTATGCCTAGTAGTTTGCTCCTACAAGCAAAACCATTAACAAAACCAATAATGAACTAAATTTTGGAACAGACAGTCCACCGACACTGATGCTTCCATTATCAAACATCATGTGTCAGAAATTTACAAATAATATCTTAAGTCAAAGGGCACTGCTAAACGATTTCATATTTCGATCAAAGACAAAATGCATTTATTTTTCATTTAATATGATTGGTTTTGGGAATTGTGGCTGTGGTAGTCTTAGCATGACATTTTTAATTGTAGCCATTATACCATGAATAATTGACTTATAATGAATATTAAGATGCCACACATTCAATTACAACTAAATAAGAATGTGCATCAGTCAACTTGGAAGGTGAATTACGTTCACAAAGAGCTAATCAATATTCAGTTCCTTTGGCAAAAGCTCTGTTTTGCAAACTTCTTCACCTCTTTGGGTGGGAATCAGAGAGACTCCCTTTTCAGAATGAACATTTAGGTTTAAGTCACACGCTTTCATTCTATCAAGAAAGTTCACCAGATGTCTTCCGAGCACACACAAATGAAAGACCAGAACCATGTGTTCAAATGATGCATTCCCAGGAAAAACATTGCTTCCAAAGACATACGTGGTTTGCCCCTGTCGTCCTTTCTGCTGCCACCCCCTCCCATGCTGCTCCTCGAAGGCATTGCATAGGCTGCAGTCAATTGGCTCTGTTCCATGCTTTCTCGCTCCGCCTCCATGGCTATCTGCGAAATCTTCTTGGGATTCGATTCGTCCCTCCTTGGAACCCACTTGTTGTTCTTCAGGTCAATGGCATCTTGGAGCATGAACCTTACACGGGACGATGTTTTCCTCTCCTGCACTATCATCTTCATCTTGTTGAAGAAGCCATTCAAATTGGGTGGATTGATTGGCTGCAAGTGGTGAGGTGGAAGGAAATTGTGTCACTTGTCACTACAGGCAAATCTAAAAACTTCATGGGACTTTATTTAGAACAAGAAAACAAAAAAATGGGCATTGGGGACATTCCAATTAATGAGTAGATGAGTATCCACCATCACACGGTCTTCACAAAAAAAATAAAGTTTCATTCTCCCGGAAATAAAAATCCAATTATTTTAATCAAAGTACACTAAATTGGAATTATTAAGTAGATGACATTTAATGGGATACACACCACTGCCCACAAAAATTGGACTCCATTAAACGAGGGTAACAATTAAGAAAAAAATTATTATGGGCAGTTTTAAGTGTGAAGAAACAAGTTTTAAACAGATGTGATTATAACGATAAATTCATTACTAATAAAGCAAATCTAGAACTTACATTAGATTTCTTTTCTAGGGCCTCTTCCAAGACCTTGCCAACTGTAGTAAGGAGCTTGCACAAACATTCCAAGCTCTCTTCATCTCTAGTTTCTAGTAATTCCCGGATACAAGTCACCATGATTGACTGATTTATCATGCCCAGCTTGTAGAGCTCACCAATGAACCTGGAAAAATTTGAATGCAAAATATCATAACTCAATCAAACAATAGATTTAAGAAAACCTAAAAACTAAAGCAAAATAAGGTCTTCAGCAGTCCATAATTTCATTAACATGTTGAGAAAAACCCACAAATAATGTTAAATTTTCGAGCTTCCAGGATTTTACCCAATCCTCACTGCACGGTAAATATCATGAATTCATTCATTCAGTCGTTGAACATCTTTCTCGTGCTTCCCAAAGCCCAATGGATAACTAATTTCTGCCACTGAAGTTCGAGTAGTGCGAGATGATATTGAATCCTTCAATGCCCTCACTGCCTGAGATGAGACCTGCCAGGCTACTACTCACTCACTCACTCCCATTCACTAATTCTTTGATTCAGAGTGACATTCATGCTAAGACACTCCTCTCACCATGCTAACCTAGATATTCTTCATCTATAATCCCAAGTAAACAGCCCATATAGCTGCTGAACACCCCTGCCAAGTCCTTATTCTAAGTCTGATTCAGGAAAAACTGGCAAATACTGATCATGCCATGAACTGAACAGCCAGCATGCCAGCTTATACTACCATTCAAAGCGAAAGTAGGAAGGAGAACAAAAGTGGTTATATCGAGGGTCAATCTACCACTCAAGATCAAATGGCCATAGAGGCTTAAGGACAAGCCGCTTCTTCCAGTTGTGCTCAAGAAAATGTTTTGAGGGGGTAAAAAAAAAAGGAAAAAAAATGAATCTGCCCTGACCTCGTCACTCCAACAGACTTCCTCCGCATCCTCCGCTCATCCTCCTCTATCTGAAGCTTCAGCTCTTTCCGCTTCTCTTCCTGCAAAATATTCAACTCAAATTCAACCACATGCAACCACCAATTACACCACTAATTCTAAAAAAGGATGTTTTAACAGTTTTTTCGGGGTCTTTAGAATGAATTGCAAGTCATCACCAATGTTCCATTACCACAACTGCTCTAGAAGAATATAAATGAATATCAACATGATCATGAGTTGAAATATGATTCTTATCCATCAGATGTTAAAAAAAACTACATATCATCAAGCAATGGAATCAATAAATGCTCATGTTTTCCCCAAAAATTCAAATTGTAATAAATTCTTCCCAATATAATGGGCCAGAAACTATAACCACACCGTTACGACAACAATGCAACCAGTCATACAAAAAATCACTTACCGAGGTTTCTTTATCAATTTCCTTCAGCTTCTCTGTAAGGCCACGCCCAGTCGCTTTATCTTTCTCAAATTCAGTCTGGCAACGCTTCAGAAGAATCTTTCTAAAATCACTACTTGATTCTTCACTATTTTTCTGTGCATGTCTGGAAATGTTTTGACTATTTAAATAATTGCAGAGCTCTGCATAGGCCACTGAAAAATTGGGCTCATCCACGGCCTGGTTGGAGAGAACATTAAAATTTCAGATTTAACAAAATGGAAAAACTTTGAATCTCAGTCATTATAAGCCTGAAAAAGAATGTAAGGGCCAAACCAGCTTTAGGTATAATTAATTTTTAACCCATCCATCACATGTCAAATGAGACTTCATTCACATCCAACAGCAACTTTGATTTTAAAGACATAGATTAGGGCATGAGTGTGGGTAACCACTGTCAATTAATTTAAAGTGGAGGTCCATAACAAAACTAGTAAATTTGCCCTTTAGACTGACTTGCTTCTGAAAGAAGTGTGTGAAATAGTCCAATGCAAATATTTAAACATATTATATATAGTATATGAATATGTAGTATGAATATATAGTATATGAATAGAATATGAATATATATATAGTATAGGAATAAGACAGTGCTCAAATTCTGAGAGGCTTTTCAATTATTCCTTGGATAATCCAAGAGAAGGTGCTCAAAGAATTGGAAAAGGTATGCTTTTAGTAAGACATCTCACTGTACTGAAGTTTTGGCTACATCACATGGTTTCATTTTCATAGCTGACAGGAGTAACTAACTTTGGTTTATCCAGAATATTTTTTAAAAAAAGTGTCATGCAATGATTTAACACTATTTTAAAATCTTAACACCAGGAGAGATCAAAACTGAGTTGAATGAAGTTCACGGCACATCTGCTCGTGTGTTTGCAACTCCACGATTCGGCAAATGAGTAAACATGGCCACATATTCACAAAAGATCAACATTGTACAAACAAAAGTACCTGTTTTCAAGAAAAAGCCATTTAACCTTTTAAAAAATAAGATATTCTATTCTGCAAATGAATATCTTGAATTGCCGATACGCGTCAATTCCGGCTTAAACAATTAATATGTAATTTTACTAGTCAAGTACACTAGGCCAAGTGGTACAAGAAACTTACCATTAAATTTCGAGTATATAACTCAGAAAAATGTCTGTTGTACCACTAGTCCTGATGATGTTAGTGTAAACGAAACTAGTCGACGAATAAAGTTTATTCTGCATATACATATAGTATCTCTTCTAAAATTGTGAAATTTACATTTGATGTGTCCTATATTTGTGTATGTATGAATATGCAACAAATCTCTGCACAAATAAATGTATAATTATTATTGTTCGGGATGTCCAGTGGAAATGACTTCCTCCGAAATCAGTGACAAAATCCATGATATAGCTTTGAGTGATCGATAAATGAAAGTTCGTGAAATAGTTAAGAGGCCATAGGCATATCACAAAAAGAAAAGTGGTTTCAATTTGGCACAAAAAATTGGGCATGAAAAAAACTTGGCAAGATGGGTTCCATGTTTGCTCTCAGTGGAGAATAAAAAGCAACATGTACATGTAGTAAAAAATCTCTTTTTGGAACCAATAATTTTTATTGGTTTCTATAATATATATTTGGAATATGTATGAAACATCACATCGATTGCAAATATTAGACAATGCATCCCAATTAGACTGAATACAAAGCTGCAATAATAAAAGCACAATCTGCAGTATCCATAAGAATAGCATTCATATCAACAAAGAGAGATGAATAATTTCAATGTAAAGCATTATGCCCGCACAGGAACTGATAGCTCAAGACTTAAATGAAAATATTATATATTTCCCAGTTTTCTCGGCAAATTTTTCAGTAACTTCAAACCAGTAGTAGTAGTTTTGAGGGGAGGCGACCGACAGCTAAGGTCATTTGCGCCATAGGGGATGGATAGGAAAGGATGAAGGGTGGAGAGAAACCCGGCGTCGGCATTAGCCTACTCTTTACGAAAGGTGCCAAGGGGTCCACAGTTTAACGTCCCATCCGACGGATGGCGTACTCACTCAAAGTGCCCTCCACAAAGCACCTCAAGTAGGGATCGAGATACCTCTGAAAAATATTCAACACCGCCGGGATTTGAACCCGCGCCCTCAGGGTGGGAAGCCAGTACGTTAGCCCCCCCACCATCTCGACCCCCTTCAAACCAGCATGGCAACAGTTCTTTCCAAGAATAGCAGATTTGTGAGCAGTTATCTTTGAGCCATTACAACCTAAGTAATACCCCATGATCCAACCAAGTCACGAAAGTCATTGAAAACACTAATTATGTCACTACTTTAGTCTAGTTCAAGAATGATATCATGAATGAATTTATTTGTACCAGTTAAAGGTCACTTATCTTTCATAAAGCCGGCCCCGGTGGCGGCAGGGTAACGTCCTCGCCTACCAACCCAGAGGTCGTGGGTTCGATTCCCACCTAGGTGGATTTCCCTCCATCTAGGGCTTGGTTGTATGTGATTGTTGTCAAATGTCAAATGTAATGTAGGGTTAGGTGGAAGAAGGGACTATTAGTCCCAACCTCGCCCAATTAAGTCGATAAATAAATAAAAATAAATAAAGCCAAGTTGAGAATCAGAGAATTTATAATTGACTATCAGCAATCTATTGTACATATGTACAGTTCCCCTTTCTTGGAGAAAACAGAGAGAATAGAAATGGGCCTATAATTTTGTGGGTCACCACCTTTGAACACTAGGAATACTTCAGCTGCCTCCTATCTAATTGAGACGATGCCCGAAGATTCATTGACTTAATGAGTAATAACATAGTTAACTGAAGAAATATCAATAAGTACAAACTTAGAGCATAAGGGAACATACCCCGCAACAGCGCATTAGCCGTCACTTACTGGTACTTTTATGCAGTCTGGCTACGCAAATGAGAAAATTTAGGAAATTTTGATTCTGATGAGGAATAAAAATAGCGTTTAAACTTCGGGGCAACCGCAGGTCATTTATCATTATAAGTCATCCAGAGTCAATGATGCACAAGATTAGAGGAGGAAGAGGTCTGATGAGATTTTGTTCACCAAAACCCCCTGTCAATAGACTACCTAATTCAGACAACCTTTGGCAACAGATCCTAGGTTGGGGAGTGTTAACCCTTTTCAAACTATACTACTCCTCGTAACCCTTTCTCACATCATCATTTTCATTTAATTCTAGATAAGGAATTAATACTTTAGCAAGCTACTAAGTAATGTTACTTTAATCCCAAGGCAATTTCCATGAATTGACTGGAGGTTTTAATGGAGAATAAGCTCAGCATCCTTTTGGCAAATAAACACTGTCACCACATTTTGTAGAGACTTCTCATAAGTTGAGGTCATCATGCTTATTTCCTACAAACCCCTAACTTAATGAGATTAAAAAACTGCCACCTACATGATGGTACTTACCTTATCAAAGACTAAATCTATGACTCCTTTTAGTTTGTCCATTGAGTCAATAGGAAGCTTCATTACTTGCAACACCAGTTTATCAAAATTCTGTGGTGTCAATTTATTCAAAATTCCCCTCATTGCTGCATAGAGTTCCTACAAAAATAAAACATTTAAATTTACTAGAAGAAATGTCTATACTCAAGTAAGGCTACACTAAGAAATGTGAATATAAGACCACAAAAATTTACTCAGATGACACAAAGACAAACAAATTTACCATACTAGTATTCATATACAATATGAATACAATTATTATGTTATTAAAATGCCATTCATATACAATATGAATGGCATTTTAATAACTCATTACATATAACCTACAATGGGTCAAACTAACTTTCTTCACAGCTACTCACCCCATCTTCCTTCTTTGAGTTTTCCTTTATTTTTGAGCGTGGCTTCCATGCATTCTCTGCCTCATGCAACTTGGGATCCTCATTCAGCGAGAGCGATACATGGATTACCTTCTGCATCTTAGAGTTGCCTTGCTGGCTTCTGCGCTTTAGAGGCAGGGGCTGAAATTTAATCAAGAGCCAGCTGAAGTATGATCCAATAATTTGGAAATCTCCAAGACCATCAGCACCTGGTCGAGATATATCCCATGGTTTCCAATGGCAAAAATATCCGATCTTCCACATCAGAATACTAAAATCTAATTACTGAATATTCACAAAGAATAAAAACCCTTAAGCCTTACACCATTCTTCCCATCTCGTGCCATTCAACAATATTGGAATAATTGGAACAAATAATCATCTCCTTCACTTATACCTGTTAAGTTGAACAATAAAAATACATTGCACTGTAAAAAAGTTTAACATTGCAATGAAAGAAAATGGAAGGAGAAAGTAATTTCAAAGAAGGCCATCTGGATGATTGCCATGGTGGATATATACATTTTAAATTGGGAATTTTCAAAAGTAAACAAATGTTCAAAATTTTGTCACTTTACTTCTCTTTCAATATACCTTCATACTTACTTTACCCTGATGGCTGGCCCTGACAAAGCCAGGTGCAAAATCTTGCGGCGAACTCAGGCTTAAATTCCCAATGCTCTTCACATCCACTGCCCTGAACATAGCCTGAGCCTGCTGTTTGGGAATATAAAAACATGGGTCAGCTAGAAATTACCATAAATACATTCATAACGGTTTCCCCAAAAAGGTTTCTCATCCATTAAAGTGCAATCACAACACATCAGTCCACTACTTTTCATAATCATTGAATCCCAAGGCATGAGAAAACCCAAACAACTCCTCTCTTATTCAATTTTTCATAAAATAGTATTTCCATCAAACAAGTTAACACTTTCAGCAACAATCACAAAGGCATTATTGTTTTAATGCAAAATGTGCCACTCCCTCCATTAATATACATAACTTATCTTACAAATCATAAATGCATGTATATGAACATAGAAATATGAACTCTTGATACACACTAATTGCAGAGACACGCTCACACAAGTTGTTTACTCGTCGCTAACTTTCAGGAGCTAATCAACGCTTTGGAAATCACCAATTTTGATCCATGAAAGCTTGCTAAAAAAAAGTAGTCAAACCCCATATTTGCATCATTGAAATTTATCTTTTCCCCACAATTTATTATTCACCAAAACCCATCAAATTCCCAATGTATTTGCAAAAAGTTTTTAACATTTTCATCACTATGCGGTGGATTGAAAAATTTCACTTTCAAACACAGTTACTCATGTACATGTCTGTCTGTCTTGAACTCTCGCTGCTTTGTACATATACAGGCCTATACCAGTACATCTAAAAATACCAAGAGCAGGGGGTCATGTGAATGGTTTAAGCAAACATTTGCAATGAGCTGGAGCACTACAGGGTGCCACTAATGATGGAAATTTCAACTACTTTAACTCAATGCAACAACTTCAGAGTTTAAAAATCATTCACCTTAGCCGGGATTCCAACCCAGATCCATCAATATCTGGCCGAGTGCCTTAGCATGTTAAGCTTATGAAGCGTCCTCTTTTAACTCAGAAATTTTGGGGGCTTTTGAAGGAACAAGATGTTGTGACAAAATACCATACATACCATTTCACAGGCTTTTGTAGTCGCGCACTTGACAAAGTTAAAGCCAACTTTAACTTAAACTCAATTTGTCTGACATGAAAATATTCATGACATGAAATGAATACATTGTGCCACTAGAAGTCAGCTACATAATTTACGCATTGCCCGAACGTATGAGGGAGACTTTTCATATCTGGCATAAGCTGACACTAAGACAAATGAAAATGACTTGAACCCAAACATAATCAAGTGTGAAAATAATAAGAAATGGCGACAACCGTGATCATTTGTACTGCCTTGAAAACAGATGTCAGTGGTGGGCTCATATATGTTAAATAATATTGAAACTTGTTTTATTGTATCAAAACTACATTGAATAAAAGTATGAATCTCACCGTAGCAGTATGATTTAACTTTGTATGTGTAGGGAAGCTCAGCCTAATTGTACGCTTGGTTTCCAGCGCAGCGGCTCATTCTCTATGAAAACCCACGAAGACTGAGAAAAATTACACTGGGCTAAGAGGCTTTCACGAGGAGTATGGAATTCATGACAGGGAAAATGAGTAAGGATGTTAAGAAAAGACTCATTAGAACTTTGATGTGAAGCATAGTTATACACAGCACGGAAACATGGTCAGTGAAGCAGGAGGAGAGACGTAGACGAGGCTTTTGAAATGTATGCGGAGAAGAAGGTTAAATGGACAGAGAGGAAAACAAACGAGGAAGTACTGGGGATGTTGAGAGGGGAGGAGAGGGGTTTGTTGGGAGAAATCCTATGGATGCAGGAAAAATGGACGAAGGGCGTATTGATTGGCAGTGGGATGTTGAAGACTGTTATGGAGGGGAAAACCTCATCCATGCGAGGAAATGGATTTAAATAGGATAGGGATGTTGGACAAAATGAAGGAAGTATAGGGAGATTATCAGGGGCCTGTTCAAGACAAGGATGTTGGAATTTGCTTTGTTGGGAGGGACAAGACATTTATTTACTCGTTAGTCATGCACTTCTAAAATCTACCTTTCTTAGTAGATTACCCAGTATAATAATATACACCTAAAAAGGACATCAATATTTAAAACAAAAACTTTTTCCAAGACAAAACTTCACTAAAATACTTCAGAGATATCTCACTAATATTGCCAGTGGAGGTTGGCACTAGAAGTATTTTTAAAAATTCCAAATTGGCCAACTGTTTCAATTAGTCAAACGGCGAGTGGGCTCTGATGCCCGTGTTCAATTTGTGAGTTGTGGGTCAGTGGTGCCCTTCGTTTAAGAGTGAACACAAATATGATGAAGACTGAAGAGGCCACCCATCTGGGATGAACATTGAATTCCACCAGGAAATTGATGAAAAAAGTTCATGATAACCAGTTTTCCAAAATCTAAAATTGTTAATCCTAGAAATCTTAGGAGTCCTAGAAAAGATTTCCAAGACTCTTGTTGCATGAAAACTTGAATTTATTGACCGTAGTTGTTGAAGACTTGACTGAGAAGTTAGGCTAACACATTTTTTGTCCTTGTCTCAGCGAGGGACTTCAAGATACCATCACCGCTTGACTGCAATCTAAGGCGGAAAAATTTTCTGCTGTAGGAACTAGTTTAGAGATATGGCAAATTTTTAAACCTGTTCAACCAGTATGTACAAAAATAGGAGAGATTTTTAGTTTGAGATGAACTGAATTGTACTTTATTTATATTTTTTAAAGAATAACGAAGGTCACTTTTAGGACAGCCCTCGTATTTGGGGCTATGTCAAGTCAAAATAAGGAAAGAATAAACTTAACCACTACTGGAAGCCAACTCTTTTAACAAATGGCTCACTCACGGAGACTCACCTAATTTAACAACAAATTTGTTTAAGATACCACAAGGTATTACTGATAAGAGTAATGAGGGAGTTAACGTCACAAACACTGAATTAGTTTTGCTTCGCTCTCTAGGACCAAACAATCCCTGCAGACTAAACACTCAACAGAAATAGCAATATAACCAAAGAACTCATTAAATAAAAATAGGTTATGGCATTGAATACCAAAAAGCCATTTGCTTGTATGAACATTTCAAAGGTATTGCTTACTTCAACACACTGCACATAAGGATAAACATCTTGTAAGGAAGTAAATCATCTTACTCTGTTCCTAGAATCCTTGAGTACGATTTCGATGTCTGGAAGGTTTTCTGGCTTCTTCATTGATTGCGGGTCGTTTCGGAAATGCATCAAGAAATCCCTCTCGTACTTCTTCTTTCCTTGAGGGTTCATAGGACTCCACTGATCTGTCAATGGCATTCATTAATTATTAGAATAAGTCAAAAGGATACAGGTAACAACAAAAAGAAGCATCAAGATAGCCTCAGAAACGAGGAATTCCAAAAGTATTTCAACACAGCACATCTGTTCTAAGAAATTCATCATAGGCTTAATAAGTGGCATCAAATTTAACCTCACTCATAAAATTATTAATATTTGCTGGTTTAAACATGCATGATATAATTCCTGCATAATACTAATCAAGTAACAACATTTTAGCACTACAATAGTGATGCCTAAAAGATTTTTACTTTTCAAAAATAACAATCAATTAATTTAACTGCCACGACTAACCTAGCAGGTAGGTTCAATCTGAAAAAAACAATCCCATTTCCTAACCCTTTCGTCTCTTGAGCACATCTGTAACGTGAACTAATCAACAGTTATGCCCTTCAGAGACACTATGAAAATTTAATTGATAGCTTACCTGGATCCTGCAGTCATTAAAGACAATATAGCCTTCATAAAACAAACATTTTTCTACTCTACAGTATCAGTCATCCTTGGTGGAAGTAATTGATATGCATAATAAAAGATTTAGTACTTTTCCACATATTTCATTAGCAAATGTAACCATACAAAATCTTTTAACATGGACAATCCTTTTATCTGAGATTCCCAAGATTTTTCTTAAATTTCTTCCTGTAGAATACTGCATGTTGGAATTGGTAGAAAAAACAAATAAACCAGGTTATTTCTTGGAATATATGGAATGCTCTTACTGTTTTACCACCTTCCCTCTAAATAATACTGGCGATTTTCCTAAGATACCACAGTAAGTAGTCATAAGTCCATTGAACTGAGTCTTTGACAAAACTTCCAGCTGAAGTGGGTAGATTAAAATTTCTGCTGAAGAAGGGAATTGACAGACATGTTTTCTTTGCACTGAAAGAAAGGATTATGCCTCTTCCATCATAAATTACTGCTTGTTCACTGTGCTACAATGAATCCACGACAATTTAGACAGACCTAATTGGTCCGATCTTATTCAAGCCAGCTGAAAGATGGCCTATCACCAGGGACATAATTAAAAGGGGCTTAATATCAGCCAGCTTAGGTAAAATTCAAAAAAACCGTACAACATGCCAGCTATTTACCTTGCACACATCCCTTAATTCCACACCCTACTTTTCATACAAAATTATTTTAACATCAGATGTTATGTGACAGCAAGTTTTAAAAATGGTGAAAGTCCATTCTGACACCAGTTAGCTCATTCAACAATAGCGAATACACATTTTGTATTTGTAGCGAACTAGTGTGCAGCATGAAAAGATAGAATCACAAGTGCAATGAAATTTAATAGCAGTGTAAATTGAAAGCATAGCTAGAGGTGGCAGTTATTAATTTCAGGCAAAAATCTTAACTAAAGTGATCTCACAATTTATCTTACCATGTTGAAATAAAAAGAATAAGCCGTCATCTATTAACTCATGTGCAGTTTTCACTAGCATATCTAGGCAAAAAATTGAGTTTTTGAATCTTAGAAAAGGTTATAACAATTACTTCCAAATCACATTACAACCATGACAATGCCATTCACAATACTAGAGGATTAGAAATGAGTAAAAGTGCACACACATACCATCCTTGTACATATCCTTATTGAACTTCATCTTGTTCTCTGATGCATTGTTTTCAATCAGTGGGGTGGGGCCCGGGGAAGGGGCCTCTGGTGCAGCGTCAGAGTTCACCGTTTTGTGGGCTGCCTTCTCATCGGGCTTCTTATTGGTATCCACCATGGATGACACCTTGACATTCTCACTATTCTTGGCAGCTACAATATCTTCTTGCCTGTCCATCTTCTCAGCTGAAGACGTCTCCTTCTCCACTTTCACCGTGTCTTCATTCACTCGGTTTGCATCATCTGGCATTGGCTGGGATGTCAGCAAGGAGTCCTCTTCTGTCGGCTTCTCCACAGCCACTTCTTTCTCTGGATCAGAGGTCAAGTCAGCAGGACTCCCCACGGAGTCCGCCTCACTCGCCACAGGTTCCTCAACTGATGCAGTTTTGACATCCCAATTCTTCACATGAAATGAACAGAATCAGTGAAGCAAGCAATGCCCAATTTGCTACATTCCTGCATCAATTACAACATCTTAAGGCAGTCACAGTGACCCTTTAAGTGGCAATGGTGCTCTCTGACATTTCCACACACTGCAGAAGTTGCAAATTTTTTCCCAAGAAGCCGAAGTACAGCAAGTTTATGTTTTACAGGTGCTCTCACACCAACTATGTTTAGGCAAATTCAGAGTTGTGAATACATTAGTTAATTAGTCAACAGGGAATGATCAAACCTAACACCTAAAAATAGAAATTACACTGGTACCATTGAGGCTGGCAGGGACGCACTAAGGAAACTTTGGATTATAGAAGAGGACAGTTGACTGGCAGGTGTCAACCAAACAAACCTATCAACTTGCTTTGGCCTCCTCACTCTTACAGCTCATTGTCCCGACCAATTAGAACTCCCAAGGGTACATTCCCTCTCAATTATCCTTTTGAGATCAAGCAACACCTTTTTAACTCTGACGATGCCTTACCAGGAAGTGATCCGCGCATAGCTATCTCATCTATATTATCAACTTATGCCTCCACCTTTGTCTCCCACTCGGCAAATGCAATACTGCTGCCACCTTCCCCTTCTACATCGCCACCAAGATCAAACCAGCCCACTGCATCTTTTGACGAGCTACACTACTCGACCTTTCTTTTTCTCACACTTCCTCTCACTCCATGTTTAAGAATAATAAATAGCCCCTAGTACGCTGAATATTACGGTGAAGATGAAAACTGTTTTACATGGCTGCCCCTCACACTGCTTTAGAGAAGAGAAGGCACACTCGGGTCTGGGAATGAATCAAGATGATGGTCATCAAATCAGCTACAAGCTCATTGACTCGAATACTTTTTTCAGGGGTACCACCACTGTGCCTCTGACAAAATTAGATCTTTAATTGGAAGCAGAAACTGAATCAAACAACAAAGTCTTTCCTAGTTCCAGTGAATTTCCAGTGAAATGAAGCTGGGCAGATATGACTTCCTAGGGTATCAAAACATTTACTCAACAGTAACGGACATAATTAAGATACTTATTCATTCACCTTGGTTCTCCTCTTAACCCCAATTGTAAATGCTAATATGGAGTTTACTCAATGCAGAAGTGAGACACCATTTTAAGTACTTAGTTGACTGAATATATATAGGTATATTCAAATTGATTTTTCACAACACAATATCAAACTATGACCAGCAAACTTGGTTCAAAACTATAGATTTGGACACAATGAGTATCATGAGAAATTGGCCTTAATCCCTCAACTCTACAAACTTACTTCATTATTAATTCAAACTTACAGTATCTCATTATTGCCTTTAGTGTTTCTTTATCTATTGTACCCAAGCAATTGAGTTCTTAATGAACAGCATTTATTTAACAGCAATATAGAACATCGCTTCAGTAATTTAATTATAAATTGATTGTTGACCATAGCCATGAAACCAAGTTGGGGATTCCAGGATCAAGTGACACACACGAAATACTAACAGATAATAATTGGTCTGCCATTGTGGCTATACACACAATAAGCTGAAAGTTTTATCCGACTACAATATCACTTTCTAATAAATGAGATTCATAATATAAGCAGAATGAACAATAGCCATTTAGGCGAATGCTTATCAGTTGCAAAATTTATCTCCAAGATTTATATAAAACATCAAATGTTCCTTTTCTCATTATACTCACGGAAGTTTACTCATGGAGATTGCAAATGAAAGGATGGTCATGTGTATGACCCAATCCTGAAATTACAGCTGGACTATACTGAGGTATATTTCCATAATTCATGTCCCATTTAACATTACTTCACTTTGCACAGTCACTCAGTTGGTGATCAAGTTAAAGTGTACAAATTATAACGAAATTTATTACACTAAGCTTTCATCATTTATCTTACAGTAAATGCAAAAAGGTTGACCGACTTTTTTCCAGCTTGAGCAACGATTAAATGACTGGATTAAGTCTCCTGAACAAATTTTCATAGATAAAAAACTAATAATTTAAACAATTTACCAATTAGATAAGAAAAAACAAGGTACATAGTAATGTACCTTAAGGTCGGTTCGGTAGGTGATGGTAGAGTTCACTTAGTACCAAACCCTAAATGGCATGTGAAATTCATACATCAGGGTAGAGGGGCCAGGGCCTTTCCCAGTAGCAATTATGGTTTCCCAGGAAGACCTGGTACTCAAAAATCACACTCATCAGGTGAAGCAGAGGGTGGCCAGAGGCTTACCCAGGAAGCGAATCCGGGCCCTCTGGTCAGTAGCCCAATACACTTCCCCTGGACTACTATGTCACCATGGACAACATTTAAGGAATTAAATGGCTTATAGGACCTTATGAACACCAATTTGACACCCACCTTATTGTCAATGCCAGGTTTGCTGGACGGAGCTCTAAAAGGTTGAGTGTCACTCTTCAAGGAAGAGGTGGACGACGACAAAGATGAAGAGGTTGAATTAACTAGCGTCGGCAAGATGGCACTTTCCACATTATTTACAGCACCTTTGGGAGGGTTGGGACCCCCAACAGCGGCGGGGCCCTTCTCCGCTGGGGGCACCACTGGGGATTCACTGGGCCTTGCCCCTGGGGGGGGAGACATCGTCCTCAACTTCACCTCATGCACAACCTTCTCAACAGTTGACTGCAGTGAGGCAGGGGGTGGCACCACTGGTGTTTCTATCCTTTGACTAACAACTGGTGCAGGGAGAGCATCACTGTTTGCACTTGCCGTCACTGCAGGAGTGGATGTCACTGTTGGGGACGCTGCAACAGACGAAGCCTCTGGCTGCTGCTGCTGCCTCTGCTGCGCATCCGAGAAAGCATCCATATCCGTGCCTTCCTTCTCTGCCCCCTTCCTATTGAGGTCACGGTTCTTCTGCAATTTCTTTTGCTTGCTCTTCTGCGTTGCTTTACCTGCAGATGAAGAGAGAGAAGTCAGTATGCGCACCAATCAACTGTCAATCAATTGGGAAGCAGGGGTTGCAGGAGGAGCTTCACAGACAGAACAAATACTATGGATTGAACTACAATTTACCACATTTGCACACACTGCCCCTCCATTTTCAGTTTCAAATCAAGGAACCCAAACAATGCCAACTCTATCATGGATTATTGTACCTCTTTCAGTGACCACCCAGCATCATTAACCTCAATGCTCTTGAGGTATTTTTCTAAAAACACAAGTAAGCATTATTAACCTCAATGCTCTTGAGGTATTTTTCTAAAAACACAAGTAACTTTCAAAATGTGATTATTCTAGATTATACTACTGGGCAAAACCTATTCTGAGAACACCAAGAAATAAGACTAACAATTTCTTCTCAAACACCACAGAAGGAGCAAACGACTACCGGAAATTTATTCAAGCTTATCTCTCTCACTGTTTCCATACTAGGAAAAACCTATTCACACTATCAATCTATCAACACACCAGGGACGGCTCCTCTCTTATTACTTCATCATCAAACCTTTTATTTTACTCCCTTCAACACTGCCCACAACATATGCAGACTGAGATTCTTCACTTGTACAAGAGTCAAATTGATGCCATACTACACTGCATATCACAAAGCTACCATTAAAATGAATACTTAAGTACACTCCTCACAGCACTGTTAAATAAAAATATAAGACTTTACAAACCGCTACTAACAGCCTCTATTTGCTCTAAATCGATCAATTTATCTTTTCTCAGCCATGAGATCATGGAATATATATACTGCACTTTGCCTTGCACAATTCACAGCAGAACGTCGCAAGTAGAATATTCATGGGCAAGCAAAGGAAGATATTATAGCCACAATCACTTTTAACTATTAGATATAAATGATGAGTTTCCTTTAAATCCTAAAACCCAAGACATAAAGAAGTAGGACAAGATTTCAAAGGAAAAAAGGGAGTTTGAGCCATATCACACGGCCCAGAAACGCATTGAAAGGCATCAGGATGAGAGCAGTAGATGAAGAGAGGTAGTTTGCCGAGGATGTCTGATTGTCACCATGGGTAAGGCAAGCTAGATTTTCTCATTTACACGTAGAAAAGCATTTCACATTGAATGAAGACATTTTAAAGTAAATAGTGATTCTGTTGCCATGTCACATCCATGGAAGCTACCTGCACAGCAAAATCAATTTAAAGAGTATTTCATTCCATACTAATTACTTGAACTAGTACCACCATAATTACTAGAACAATAGTCCCATAAAGGAGTTGAATTATGAGACAACCCACAATTACATCACAATAACAGCATTTAAACATTAGATCTTTTTGAATGATTTGTTGAAATTACCAGATTCCAGAACATTATGGACATAATGGTATTATTATTTTTATTTCAATCTGCTTTGTATCACATAACTGTGTAATGAATTCCAGTGACGAGACAAAAACAATTGTTGACCACCATCAGGCTCTGCATGTGGGTAAATTACAAGGAATGGAGAGATATAGTATGTGCCTCAATCTTATCAGTGGTCTCATCAGCCAATAGTGAGGACGATTCATCTGCGCAAAGTTGCAATGATTTGGATGGGATGAGATCAAGGATTGGATGAAAGTATTTTTCACAATAGGTTATTAAAGTTAAATGAAGAGGAAGGCACAAACGAATGAATAGGGAAGTCTTACAAAGCTAATGTCGTGCACATTAATGTGGTTTTCTTTAAGAGAAATATGACAAGTGATGATTCTTCACTATAGTGAAAATATTTCAATGCGTAAAAACCATTCGCCTTGACCTTGCTTCTTTATATTATTTTTATGAAAATTATCAAACCGAATGCCATGGGTTTTACCGGCAAACCACTTCATAAATCACATATATAGATAGAAATCAGTGCCGAAACGCTAAGTATCCCGCTCCAACGAGGCACCTTTCTCGCCTTGGATTACATCAAACAGGTCACGGGGTTTTCACCACAATACACTTAACACCCCAGTCCTGATTCAACAGGTCGGTGACAGTAATTGCGCCCACGATGTTTTAATGCTGGACTCGAAGGCACGTGGGCCCACAACGCATGGTAATCGCATGCTTCCTCATGCATGTTCAGGCGGCCTTAAAGAGACCCATCCACTTTCTATTTGTACATTAAGACGATCTTCCAGGCGTCCAAGGGTCACAACGCATCCCCATGCCCAAAAATGCACATTCGTGGGGAGTTGCAGATGAAGAGCCGCCACATGAAATAGAGAGAGGGAGGATTCAGGGCATCCGAAGTTGGGACTTGGTGACTTTTAAAATGGACGTCCAACACCGTGGCCACAATGCCACGAACGATAAATCGCTCGCCCCGCTCGGAGGCTAAATGGTCCTCTCTCTCTCGCCACCAATTCCAACCAAACCTCCTACTGATTGAACCATCAATCGTCCCAAATACCGAGGAAGAAGTACTGATTGTGTCCATCTACTTGCCTTTCTTCTTCCTAGGATTCATCTTCGCGGGCGAGAGTATCGAGACTGGTTCAATCCAAAAATAAGAGCCGAATGGTGCTGCGGTTGACACACGCCGATAATCCTACCCCCGGTCGAGATATCGCGAATCACGACGCACTGGCACTCTCGTCCAGGAACCGCAAGAACATTTACTTACATTCGCACTAGTAATATGTCGCGGTTCTGGCTGACGAATGAGCAAAGTGTTGACTCACGGGCGGCAGAAGTCAGTGCAACTGACTTGACCGATCGCCTGCTAATGCGGGGTGGTCACCAATTAGGATGACGGGCGCGAGTTCGACTTTTTCGCGAACCCCCCCTCTCCCAGCACGCATTCGACGACCTCCTTCGAAATCCTCCTCGGCAGCGTAGGGGAGAGAAGAATCGAGTGTGCCCCCCCCCCCTGCCGCGGCGCCATACACAGGGCATGACGGGAAATGTGGACGGGGGGGGGGGGGGGGGGGGGGGGGGAGGAAGCAGTCCAAATCACCCACCACCCTTAACTAATCCCCTATCGTCACAGCCACACCATTTCCACCACCACACCTAGCAAGTTCAAAATAGAACATGTCTCGGCCGCGCCTATAAATAGAATACCAAGGAGATGTTAAAGGGGGGAGTAGGATAAGGAAGGAAAGGAGGTTTTTGAGAAGGAAGGAGATAATCGGGGGAGTAAGAACAAAAATGCAATGGCAAATGATGACCTTCCAACCGAATATTAAAGCCCGACGACCCCTTTTCTCCTCGGTACGAACTTCACTACGGGGATGCATCCGTGCAGCAAACGATAGCTTCTATGTGGCCGGGCGACTACGTTGACGTTTACATCTGAAACGAGGATGTGGTCAAGCACAACTGATGTTCCACTGAAAATACTACGGCGCGATGTAAGAGCTGGGGCCTGAGCGCTTATGTTTCAACGGAAAACCTTCCCGGGCCGAGAGACAGCGCCTTACGTAACGCCAAGCTAACACAGGAAGAGGAACTCGGGGAAGGGCGACACGACGCTAGTATCATCTTCAATTGCCCATAAACGGGCGCCTGGGCGCTGATTGGCCACCGATCATGTTCGTTCACATATAAATGCACGGGCATATGAATAATTGGGCGACTAATTATATTTCATCGTAAGTACCCAATGTGGGTCTTGCGTCGCAGATCGGGGGAAATGGGTGGGCTCGCCGCGAGCGGTCATCGAACCTAGAATCGCCGAGGGCAAGGGTCCTCGCTACCCCCCACCCTCCCGCATGCACCATGGGGGAAATAATTGAAGATGCTACCCTGGGTGACAGCAGTAAGGTCACACTGGGAGTACATTCATTAGGATATGAACACCAACCCGAAACGGTAAAAATTCACCCCTTCATTCCCTCTCCCTGTGCACGCAAAACCACAAACATGGGGTTATGAGGGAAACCGCGAGAGCGGGATAGCACCACAAACCTGTTTCGCGATATTAATATTTTCATATGTACGTCCGTTGGGACAGACTTTTCTAATTACTCGGCTTCATTCATTATTATTACTGCAACAACCGGTGTCTCACCCGATCGCTCCTTTGACCCACGTCGTCCGCTCCGGCGACCTCCGCCCCCGCCTCCCGACGAAGTCCGATCCATGTCGAAACCTTACTTTAATCGCGACTTTCAGAACTCGCGATCACCGTATTGAGAAGTGCGCGACACTATCCGCCGATAAAAAACACGCATCAAAGACGGCGATCGCACGCTGCGTGCTAGATTCGAACAAGAACGAAACACTCAAAACACACGTTGTAAAAGGTGAAACTGGATTCGGGGAACTTAATTATGATTATAAAGGTCCAGAATATGGTCACTTGTGAACCCTCGGCGGGGATGGCACGTTCGCCTCTTCCCTTCTCCACCTGGAGCAGAGTTTATTTCCGACCCTCCTTGCAATTAAACGACGGTTTCACAACTTCTTTCCGGTGTCACGAAACGTGGGTATCCGCCAACGCGCTCGCACGTAAGGGCGACCCACAGCCCGCGTGCGAGAGTCTGAATAATATCCTCCACCACGCCCGCAAAGCCTCCACCCTTCGGCCCCCCCCCCCCCCCCCCCAAGAACAGGGGCCTCCACGCAGGGTTACAGCCAAACACTACACAAACAATCACGCATCACTTAGAAATAACAACACTCGGACAAGGCACCGAATACCACGCACGCCGTGAAAACGTGGTCTCCACAGGGTGCAATGCAACGAGCGCGGAACGCTGGGAAGTCGTCGAGAAGGGAGCAGAGAGGGAATAGTAGCATGTTCATCCGCTAGGGAGGCGCTGCTAAGCCGGCATACCAGACCATTCCCGGATGGGGTAGGGAAGGGGGCGAAAGGCGAGGTAGGGGAGGGACACCAGACCACCGGCCTTACTCCCTCACTCACCTCTCCCGGCCACACGATCATCTGCCATGTATGTGGTGGCCAACGAAGCGGGTAGAATGCACCCTCGCAGATATTATTACATAAATCTCGTTGCAATGAGGCAATGGCCCTGGTGGCAACGGTCACTCTAACAACGTAAATACACAAGAAATACAGATGTGAGACAAAATGCTCGTATACCAAGACACTAAAATCACCAACAACATACCGACAACGTTCCGTCCATAACCGCGCCTAATTCCGTTTCGTGTAACGTTCAGAATCACGCACCGTTAACACATCATTCACTTTGGCAATGCAGCTTCTCACGCCGTCCACATCACGTACAGAACAATGTTTCACAAGTACAAATGCATAATAAACACTGATCAATCAAGCTTAACACCCACTGGCTACTTTTAACTGTTTCTTAAAACTCCTAAAATTGGATGGAAAGGGCTTCAGGTAGCTGGTTCCATTCAACAATAGTTCTGTTTATAAAAGTTTCGTTTTTTGCGTTCTTGTTTTTATTGTAACACTGCGGCTTTTTAGTTTGGCTTTTGTTTCTTTCCATATCTTCCCACGCTTCATCATTTTCAACAATTTTATGCATCGCCCCTAGCCTACATCCTTTTCCTTCTATTTTTCACACACTCTCCCATTTCAGTATATCCAATATTTCTCTGTCATTATCTTCTCTTTCGTACCTTCCGACTACATATAAACGATACTTAAATTGGTGGGGCGTAACCACATCAAAAACCGGCCCTTCACATTGGTGCGTTAGGAATATTAATCAATTTTTCAACGCCAACTAGCAATAATTGTCCCGACTTTACACAAATGATTATAAGAGCCGGATGCAAGGCCTTATATGATCCGTGTAAAATTTCCATGTTAATAGTTGAACAATGGCCAAAATTGAAATATAATTAAGTTTTCTTTTGTATTGCAACTTCTGGTATCAATGAGATGATTCACCACTAAAGCGTATTAGGCATTATTATTGGTAGTAAATTTCATACATGAACTTACTTTTTTATGGCACATGTCTGACGTGGAATCAACACCAGCCACGCCCACGCTTACAGGGCACCATCTAACGCCATATGAAAAACTGGTAACAGTCGAAAATTAACATGGCGAGATTTTAGAGCAAACATTCACGTCCAATTATGGGCAGAAATTACGGCGCTCGCTGCGTAAGAGAAAGTAAAGTTGAGACTAATAGGACCCAATTCAACTGTTAGGCACTCACAGGGTTATTTATTTTACTTTTATTTGAAAACAGAACCACATAGAGCAGTAATTTCCTTATTTAAAGCTTATTTAGGCGTTACCATCACTCACGACCTCTCCAGGGTGAAACACATACTAAGGGGAATAGGTGGACAGCTAACAAAAAATTGTGATTTAATAGAAGAGTACCGGGCAAATGTGATGAAAGGTCAAAGAGAAACATAATCTGTCGCTGGTTAGGCCTCATTTAGAATATGCTGCGAGTATATGGGATCCTCACGAAGTTGGATTGATTGCCGAAATGGATCGCGCGCAGCGGTAGGAGCAGCTAGATTTGTAAAACGTTGCTATGATACATTTACCAGCGTATCCAAAATATTAGAGCAGCTAGGCTGGGAATCACTCACATGGCGAAGGTTAAATCACAGATTTAAGCCCTTGCATTTATTTGGAAGAGCGTCTCTTTAGCAGTGATGTTAAAAATGTATCATTACCCTCATCGTATTACGGTAGTAGAGATCATGTTGGTAAAATTAGCGATATTAAGTGTAGATCAGATAGATTTAAGACGTCACTTTTTCCACGAACGACAGGGGATCATGCCCCAGCGCGGTGGGGTCATGTTCAGGTAAAATTATTCTTGTGTGTATTCACCCCCTGCCACACACCCTAGGGTGGCTTGCAGGGTACATTAAATAAAGTGGAGCATGTAACAACATAGGAATAAAACCGGAGATATCCAAAAACAGATAAAAGCAATTAACAAAGGAAATGACAAAAGGAGGTCTATATGTTTATCTAATTATGGAGAGATGAGAATGAGCTGCGTTAGGGAATGTGTTGGAGGAAAATGAATAAGGTTCAATGGTACATCAGAGAGTGCGTTCACTGTAGAAAAGAGACGGGAAAAAAGACCGTTTGAGTAAGTAGCGATCATCTGGGAGTGGGCAGGCGAAGTAACGAGTGGGTGCGGGTCGACAACTCTGAAGTTGACGAGGGAGAGCAGTTGGTGGTAGTCAAGAGTATTTTAAGTGTGGGCAACGAACTTTAACCTTGCCTACCTTCGGTCGTAGGGTATTTTCTAGCAGCCACTACGCGAAGAAGGGGTCACAGGCGAAAGAAAGCAACGAAGCTCAGTGGTCTGAGACAAGGAAGGAAATCCCCCACACTGGGTGTCGCACACGACGCGAATGGCTAAAAATCTCCGTCCGTCCGTCAGCAGCCCCCCGCGTCCCAAGGGCGAGAACCCAGGGACCCGGGCGCTATTTGGGTCCATACGCCCATAGAAATTCACAAGACTCAGGCCATTCGTCAAGGCGGGTGCGAAAGGTAGGAATTTTACTGCCAACTTTTAGTGCTCCTTTGGCGAACCAAAATGGGGCATTCATCTGAGATTCATCGAATGGAAACGGGCGATGACGAATCGAGTGAAACGAACACCAAATCAACAAATAAAGATGCAAATTGTGGCCATTATACGTCAAATTACTCGAGCAGCAGCCGTGAATGGTCGAGAGATAACGCTGCTATAAATATCGTCTTCAATATGGGTTGACGATGCTTGAAATCGAAACTTCAATACCTTCAGACAGACTTCGCATTGCTAAATCGAGTGCACTGCACATCGTGTGGTCGATGTTCCCGCGTCCGTTCGTCGTCAAGTGGTTGCTCCACACCCGGGAAGAAGAGTTTTATGTCAAAGGTAAGGAATATTACCAAGACGACCATCGCTTGTGTTAGCCGGCGAACGTTTCCTTCGACAGAAAATGAAAACTATTCTTAAGGAATTATTCAAGATGCATACTTTTGTAAACTATCAATTCGAAATGTTTACAGAAAAATTGTTAACAACACAATGGTCTCAAATGCTGCAGTATGAGAGAGGATCCGAGAAGGTAGCTTATCATTTGAAGAAAAATGCATCGTCACCCTAGCAACGTGCAAATGACTTTCGATGGCCCGCAATGCAGTTAACGGCGCATGTCAGCTGCAGCGCCAGAAGGCGACTGACTTCATTTCCACCCCGAAGGATTCAGGGCGTTCGGTAATTCTCCATCCGCAATCCACATGCCTTGATAACCACAGAGCAATTTTTTTCAAAAATAAATTGAAGCAAGAGTACTTGGGGGGGTTGTGCTCGAGGCTTATTCTAATTTCAAATAATTGCACGAACCCCTCGATGGCAAAATGGCGAAGCATAAAATGAATACTGGGAAGCGCGATTTCCTAATTTGGACCCTACGAACTGCTGTAACGGGGAGAATGCTGAAAATTATGTCAAAAAAGATGCACTGGCGAACGCGTACGCTGCAGCCTGCGCATCGATTTTTCGGCGCATGGATTCGTCTCAATTTGCGAACCCAATGGGTTTGGTTTACAGGGACTGCTGTCTTACCTCTAGTTTCACTTAACCTTTTTCGCCTGACGATCAAGATTCAAAATTTCTAGATGATCATCCACCGAATCATAAGCCGTAAAGAAATAACGTATGTGAAATCATTCAGTGGCGAAAGTATCAAAACTCATAAAACCAACCTCTTTCGCTAATTACTTCTGCGGTGTGGAACATTTGAACCGCAGGCATCTACGATAAAAGCACAGCAAAAACCCCGTCACCATAGTAGTAGTAGTAGTTTTGAGGGGAGGCGACCGACAGCTAAGGTCATTTGCGCCATAGGGGATGGACAGGAAAGGATGAAGGGTGGAGAGAAACCCGGCGTCGGCATTAGCCTACTCTTTACGAAAGGCGCCAAGGGGTCCGCAGTTTAACGTCCCATCCGACGGACGGCGTACTCCCTCAAAGTGCCCTCCACAAAGCACCTCAAGTAGGGATCGAGATACCTCTGAAAAATATTCAACACCGCCGGGATTTGAACCCGCGCCCTCAGGGTGGGAAGCCAGTACGTTAGCCCCCGCACCATCTCGATCCCCCCGTCACCATAGTAAACGGAAGTTTCCAATTGAATTTAGAAATTTTAAATCTTGAACAAGTGTGGACCACCTAGCAATCACCGCACGGTCACAGTGAGACAGTATAGGGACATTTCGTGGCAAGAAAAGTAATTAAGCATTCCACAATATCAAAAATGTGTTCTATCTCAACAAAACGACAATACGATGAACATGAAGTAACTTCCTCGGGATTATGAACAAGAGCTCATAAGCGTGAAATCCAAGTGACTTCCAGGCCTGATATTGTCAACGTGAACGTAGCGTACATCTGGCATTCACGGAATCACGTGAACCAAGAGACAGCTTGCAAATGTAATTTTTGGCACTCGTAAGTGGGTAGTTTCTCAAAGCTACAGGTCTATGTACTTTGAACAGAGTCTGCTGATCAAGGTGGAGTACTCGTTACTCGCCTGCATAGCAAGCGAATTTGTCAGCTTTATGGAGCATTTGAGACTTGTCATAGATAAATGGTAAATGCTTTGGGAACGGGGTCCTCGAGAACCACAGAACTGTCTTCCGCCGTGCATTTCGACGCGTATCGTGGTTCGTACCGATACTCGACATTTAATGAATGCGAGCGACGGTGCCAGCCACTTATACTGTTGCACAATCAATTCCGAACACCGCACGAGAGAACCATGCCCGGACTCATATTGTGCGTGAACTGAGAGAACGACAAGGGAAAAGCTGCAGTTACAGACTTCTCGCCCACTCCTCGAGCAAGCGATGCACCACCGCCGCAGTTGGGGGAGGGACCTCTTCGCGCAATTAGGAAACACCTGCAAAGGCACCACCCCAGGCACCAGCCGAGTGGAGCCATCACGCATTCTCGATACCCGAACGACGTTTTGCAATTTTCCGACTCGCAAACGCAAATATCCTCCAGGCCATTTCCTTTCGGAATAGGCAGTCAAAAAACCAGTTTTCTTTCAATCTCGCTTTTCGAAAAACAACCCCTTCCGCCCTCGAGCCCTTTCTACACTTTCCTCTTTCATTTATATGATTCGACTCGCATCCATTCTCCCCCACACCGGCGAAGCGGAGAATTCTTTACGGATCCACTCGCATGTTCCTTCATGGCCCACACGCGTACCGCCCCATCCCTCCTCTTTACCACGCATTCCGCTCAAGCACCCAATCAACGCACGACGGGGGTGTTGAACTGACGAAAGCATTTAACGTAGCCCAGATCCGGGCGCAAAACAACTCGCTGCTCATGTCAAGCTGACTCACGGCAGACTGAGTGATCGGAGAGATGGGGCGACAGGAGCCAAGGGTGCAATGCGACAAAACTACGTATTTTCCCCCAGATTTCCGGGGAAGGCCGAGGGTAAAAGGAAACTTAACAGATCGATGTCGGCGACAGAAGCAACGATCTCTCGACCCGATCCCCATTGCCCAACCGCCGCTCGAGCGTGATGCAAGAGATTATAAACAACGCCCACAATCGCCTCTTGTGGCACCACCACTATCTATCGCAGAGCTCCACGGCGATAACAACAGTTTACCTGCATCCCGCGAGGGACACGGACACTCCGGTGGGAAAGAATCCAGGAGGTGACCGGGGGGAGGGCAGAATATACAAAGCCGCACAATTGAGCTTAAGGCGGAATTATACTAAGGTCGCGGGCGCCGGCCGCGAACCCTCAAGGTTTGGAAACCTCAGACATGCACGCCATCGGAACAGTTCCGAGCGCAGCCACCAGAGCCCCTGCGAGGCAGGCGGAAAATCACCAGTGAACGATATGCCGTTCCCGTTACATTACGTATGACATTTTTCAGGAAAATGTTGAACTTTACCCCATCATGTTTAATTTGGGGATATTTACCATTATGCCCTAAAAGAATAAACGCAAAAACGTATGTGAAAGAACTCATTATTATGAACCAATCATTTTATTACCAGCACCGTGTGCTTTCACTAATATTTCGAAAAAAAAACAATGAATTACGTGTAAAATAGGGCGTACTTACTAAAGGGTCCTCAACAAATACAGGGTCTCACCCAAAAGTAGTAGGACTGACATTTTTACATTTTATTGACGATATACTTACATCGACTTAATAACCTTCAAAGTATGCTCCTTGAGCTGCTACACACTTAGTATAACGTTGCTCCCATTCCCCGTACGCCCGCTGGAAATTTTCTTTGGGGATGCCGTTGATGACCCTCGTCGGAGCCTCTTGAACGGCCCTTATCGAGTCAAAACGTCGTCCCTTGAGCTGTCTTTTCATCAGGGGGAAGAAGTCCGGTGGTGCCAGATCGGGAGAATAGGGCGGGTACGGCAACATGGCAACGCCGTATTTGGCCAGGAGCTGTCTGACGACGAGCGTTGCCTGTTGGTCAACACTCAGAATTTTCGGCACCATCTTGGCGCACACCTTGCGCATGGCCAAATCCTGCGAAATAATGCGTTGGACGTTGGATGCAGACAGACCCAACTGGTCTGCAATTTCTTCACTGGTTAAGCGTCGGCCTGTGTTCAGCAGTGTCCTCACTCTGTCCACATTCTTGTCGGTTCTTGCCGTCGACGGCCGTCCGGAGCGATGGTCGTCTTCAACGAGCTCCCTACCCTCTTTAAACAACTTGTGCCACTCAAATACTGTGTAACGGCTTAAGGCAGTGTCCCCATGAGCCTGCTTGATCATATCGAGGGTCTCAGTTGCCGTCTTCCCGAGTTTCGCACAAAACTTCACGGAATAACGTTGCTCTAAATTCAGATTCATTTTGTTTTTCGACGCGGACAAAAAACTTGCTTCACTAAAAACGGTGTCCTCACTCAACGACAGCCCGCAGGCGACTGAGGTTGGTGTTGCTCTGTTGCTAAGAGCCCCTTCCACCTTACCCTGCCAGGCCGACCCCCCTCCATCGCTCCGTTCGCGCCAGAGAAAATCAGTCATACCACTTTTGGGTGCAACCCTGTATGCCATCGACTCCAGGTGAATTACGCCAATAATATCAAATTTTTAACATCACGACGCGGTGTCATTACCGCAATAGATCTCAAGCAGACGGGGATGTGTGTGAAGTACACCGAGCTGACACAAGCGACAAAATATACATGAACAAATTGGACGCAAAATCTGTAACTTTACACTTAAGTCATCACTACCCAAAAAGGATGTCGTATTTCACCGCGTAGAACCCGTGACGAAATAATTTAGATCTAATTGCGATTACATAAATCCCTCTCAATATTATACTTCACTTCGGGTTTTGAGTCAAAATACCACTTCCGCTCTAATCGAGTCCAAGGAGAGACCATTCCTTGGACTACCATGATTCGATTACGGAGATGGGCGAAGACTCTCGCTCGCCACTCCGGATGCCATTTTCCCAACAGCTGACCGACGAAACCCTTCGAATAACGCCCTCGGACTTTCCTCCCTCGCAAGAAATGTTCTTTATGTACGAGGCTCCAGTGGCGTGGAGTAGTAAGGTCCAATCGCTAGCGGCTATCGCAGGTACACCATTTTTCATGTTTGAAAAGAAGCAAAAATATTGACACTCCTAATAAACAGCAGTCAATATAAGGTGCGCTGCTAAGTGTGAGAATAAAATTTCGGTAAGGAGCTTACCTTAAAATAAAGAAAGAAATATAGCAGGCCTCAAGAAGAGGCTTCACGAATACTGCGAATGAACACCACCACCTCGTTTCCTCCCGCCGTTTGGCCCTGGAATCGGCCGGCCTCCCCTTTCCCTTCCGGCCTCCCTTTGTCGATTGGGTCGTCGCCCGGGGGGCGTGGGACACGGGGGGTCAGGGGTGAGCGGAAGAGAGTGCACGCAGTCGCACGAACGCCGCCCCTCGAGCACTCCAATGGCACCCACCTCCGCCCGCCACACCCCCCGAAGAATCCATTTCCAACAGATCGCCACGGTCAAAGGTAATTAATCTCCAGCATCGTCCCGATAACTTATCATCAACATCCAATGATTTCTCCACCTTTAATCGTTTTTTTGTAATTGGATGTCTCAAATACGAACGATCTCACACAGATATTCATCCTTCTGCCAATAACGAATCCTTCCACAACACACTAATTATACTTAAGCTCGCAAATATGATCGCGAGAGGGCCGGCTATCACTCAACTGGAAATTCCGAATACTGGGTAGAATTCTTATTACCATCAGTATTCTACCGCTGCTCGGTTCCGGGTGGACACGGACTATGCACCGTCAAACGACACATTTATTGGCCTCTCCTAACATGACATCCGGCACTGCAACAAAACTTCCTCATAATACTACTCCCGTCAATCCATTCAACTAGCACGCTCACCCCGTTCTTACAGTAGCGTGCATAAGACGAAGTGAAAAATATAAACATACCGAATTCATTATATAGAAACAATATTTTTATAAAACACTTAACATACATTCCCCTGCCTTCAAAAAAATTAGACCAGTTCGTTTTCACCTTAGCGATGATACCAAATTAACTCCCGATTCAGGGTTTTCCAAATTCCAAAACTAAGGTGGCCATTTCCATGCCGTCAAGTCCAAGCTCGTATATTTTGTCAATCTTAATCCATACACCCAAGAATGAAAACCACAGTAACTTACATATGGATGTGAAAAGTCATATTTCTGCGAAAAGCAACTCTTTAGGTACACAAATCGAATTCCTATCGCGAACTGATAAACGAATGAAGTGCAATTAATTCGGCGAGGCAGCCGTGCCCATTTCCACTTTGAACTCTGTGAACATCCACAGACAACGGGACGGGACCAAAGGAGGGTGGGGTGAATGAGAAGGGGTTAGGTAGGGGGAGATATAAGGGGGGGGGGCAAGCCGTGGACGGAGAGAGCGCGCGTTATCGCCGGCGGAGAGGAGGGGGTGGGGAGAGACCCGGTTTAAGTCGCGATTAACCAAGGGCACTTTCCATAAGGAATGAAAGTGAAAGCTCCCTTCCCCTCCCGAAACACGTAACCGCGTTACGAAAGCTCGAATTCTTGGGGACGGCGGTGCAGGCCGCGATTGAGGCCACTCCGGGCGCACGGATGCAAAAGCGCACGGCCCAGAGGCAATGGGGGGAGGGCCTACCTCTCCGTTGTGCCCCCGCGGCGACGAACGGGAGATTTTCCCGGCTCGCGAAGCCAGCTGGCGATGACGTGTGCTCTAAGCCACCCGAAACTAGCACTCACAGGCGAGCTACTGACTGACTGGCCCAGTTTAAAAATGAACGAGACGATTCTAGGCTTTCTGCCGAAAACAGAGGCAGGATTTCTTTAAAGGAACTATGTATTAGTCCTTCACCTTAACAACCATTTTAGACTAGCGCAGAGCAGGAACAACCGAAAGTGACGGGGGCGGAAACATTACTCCGATGCACGAGTGTTCCAACAGTTTTCCCAGGTGGCAGCACGAACATGTATCAAGCGAAATAAACGCGGGCCCCGTGTATGCACGGGTCCCAGGCGAACACGGGGACAGGGCCCACCGCCAGTCGCCCATCTCCTCCACAATTGGCCCTCGCCCGTCCACTCCATCTTTCTATCCAGTGCCCACTAGCGTCCAGTCGTCACATGGCCAGTTCGTCATATTTTCTTTGAGCATAACTCGCACTGCGAAAGATCACTTGGAATTCTCTTGTTCCAGTCGCGAAAAACGTGGATTTTTTCATTGATATAATTAAAGACTAAATTAACGATTATCCACGAAAGCCAAAGCTTACGTTTTCACCTGGTTGACATTATGACACGGGTAAACCGAGTTTGGGGAGAATATAGCACTATATTTAACCAAACAGAAGCATAGGACAAAATGGCATTGGACAAGTTATTTCGTAATTCTCTTCCACCTTGAAGCCAACGGGCGATAGTATTCACACAACACTTGATCGACATCGAAATAACTTCTGCCACCCTTCGTCTGCTTAGCACCGGGTCACAGCTATTCAGCCTTTGCACTCGTATGACCAACAGAATGAGCGGCCCAAATACCAAAAATATACTTAGCTTCTCCTAACAAAGCACAACCCAACACCTTACTGTACAACAGGACCCTCTTAATCTCCGTATACTTCCTTTATTCCATCTAACATCCCCACCCTATTCCAGCCCCTTCCTCGTTCACCTAACATTCTCTATTATTATTATTAGGTAATCTACCGGTTAAGGTAGGTTTTTGGATGGACAAAGCTAATAAATAAAACATTTTGTGACTCCTAACAAAACACAAAATCCAGTATCCTACTCTATATCAGGTCCCTCTTCATCTCTGAGTACTTTCTTCCTCCCTTCATCCCGTCCAACAGCCTTATTCTGTTCCTTCACTTTCCTCGTTTGCCTAACATTCTCCCCTCAATTACAGTCTTCAACATCCCACTGCCGGCCAATATCCCCTTCATCCACTTTTCCTGCCTCCAAAGGATTTCTCCCAACAAACCCCTCTTCGCCCACCTATTCTCTATAATGAAATGAATTTCCACAAAAAGGAGCCGGGAACAATTGAACATATTCTATCCCTCAATATTAGTCATCAACATCCCACTGCCTATCAATACGCCCTTAATCCATCTTTCCTGCCTCCATGTGATTTCTCCCAACAATCCCATCTCCTCCCCCACCCTTCCTCATTTGTTTTTCTTTCTACCAACTTCACCTTCTCCATCCTCCTCCACATTTCAAAAGCCTCTAACCTACAACTATCCTTCGCCAGTGAACATGCTTCCGCGCCGTACATAACTCCGCTCCATATCAAAGTTTTAACGAGCGCTTACTTCAATTCTCTCCGGAAAGCTTCTTCACCTAATATTCTTCTTATCTTCCTACTACTTTGACCATTTTGGTCCAGAACACTTCCGATATAAGTTAGCTGTTCCACATACTTTTAATTGTTGCCCTCCTATTTTAACGTTTAGCTTAACTAAGTCAATTCGTTTAATGCTTCTACATTCCATTCCCTACCTTCCCTCCTCTGTCTTGCCGTTTTTAATCGGCTGTTACACTTCATAACCAAATTGTTGATTCGAGTCCGCATCCACTCCCGGGTAGCTGTGCGAATTTATCACGCTGTTCCCGCCTTAAAATAATATTACCTAACTAATACTATCTCCCGAGTCACCAGGCATTTTCCATACATACCTACCTACATCTTTTGTGGGGTCTATACCAAGTGATGGTGATGATTAACCCACAGACAAGGTTTCCTGCATCACATTGGAAAAAACTAATACTTAGCTACTAATGCCACAAATAATTATAGTTTGTTTATAAACTTCAACTTTTTATTTAAATAGTCAGTCAGGATCACCGAAAGTTGGTGAGCGAGGGAATGGTTTCGACCCCTGGTATAAAGATACTCCACCCCCCCTTTTCCGCCTCATGGGAGCATTCGGAACATCCGGGGCAGTTCAGGCACGCACTCTCATGCGGAGTTTACATATTACTATTTATTTTCCTCAGCTGCACCACTAACAAGCCTTCTTTTTATCTACTTTTGGAATGAAAATAGAATTCATCATCGCCTTTATCTTACCCCCGAACAGTCCGGCACCCTTCACTGCAAACGTGAATGACGGTTGACTAAAAAAAGTTCAGTTCAGTCGCTGTCGATGCCCTCTCGCGTATCTCTCATTCACGCGTGAAACAACGCACATACGTGCAAGTGCCACTTTTGAGGTGTTAGAGACTATCTCAGACCTCCATTGGGTTATTTCTCCTAGTTTCACATTAAATCGCCTAGATTAACCATAATTATATACGAGAAAGGAAACCGATGACTCCCCTTCGAAAGTTTATTTCCAATCGCTGGACGAGTGAAGAGACCCCGTGACATCACCTCACACCACAGCACCCATACGTCGATTTAAGACGGTGTCCGATCGATTCTCTGCAACCACACCTCCGAGGAAAATCGAGACAGCCCTCCGGACTGATCGTTATTCGCTCACACTACAAAAAATCATTTACGTATTCATATTTCCAGATGATTCTATACCTCGTTTTTCTACGGGAAATTCCAGAATATGTGACGTATAAACATATTTAAGTCCCCTTCAGATCGATAGACTCAGCCTTCACTACGTGGAAATCACGAATATTGGACAAAAATAACTTAGTAGCAATCTGGCCATTATTTAATTTCACAGCCTTGGGTCGACACAGTATTGTCATCGGCAGATTTATGAGTTGAAGATGACCATACTGTTGAAATCGGGTTGGGATATACGAAGATGTGGTCGGGATGGACACTTTTTTACAAAATATAAATAAGTTTTCAATAATTAAATAAACTCAAGTCAATCATTCAGCAGCATAAGAAATTATTGAATTACAACCAGCTAGATGCTCAATATGGAGTAAAAATAATTTCTTTAAACATCATGCCTTCCAGAATAAATGAATAATGACGTATCCAGTGCTGCCTAATCATTAATGGTATGATTCCAAATAAATTGAGTTCCGTGTATAGAATAGCATCTTCTGTCATTAGTGGGCGTGACTAGTTTCGTTAAATTAGAATTACGTAGATATAATGCATTGCCATCTCTAGCAGCCGAAATTGAACAATTATAGTTAAAAAATTAAGGAATCGCAGTATCAAAAATTTGCAGAAACTTTTCTTCCCGATAATGTCGCAAGAATCTCATTCTAGCAAAATCCACGAGATGCGTTTACCAGACACCTGCAAAATCTGAATTCGAAATGGAGGCATCGACATGAGTAGGACGTCCGATTGATTCCGCGAGGACATAGTACTTTAAAGATATATATATAGGTTACATTTTACTAACGTGAAGACGCGATTTAAGTACCATCGTAAACATAGCGTCACCACCAACCATAGTCCGCCGAGTTCTACTGGGAGCACAAATGGGACCTTCCCACCCCTTTATCAGAAGAGTTTGATTTTCCAGCTTCGCAACGCAAACCTAGTTAGTCAAGTAGCTATTGACGAACATCCAGCACAGGTCTACGAAAAATTAGATCCTGAGAGAAACAACTTGCGCTTTTTGTTCACGATTTTCGGGGTGGAGAGAAACCAACGCTCTTGAGGGGCGGTTTTCCTAGATTTCAAAAAATGATTCCAACGAAGTACCTCACGGCAAACAACGCGCAACGCTACATACCTAAGGCATAGATAAAAATATCCTGGGTTGAGAGAGTTAGTTAGAGACTGTGTTAGTTCATCATTACCATGGTTAATTGTAGTGGCAGTATTTAGGGGAGACGACCGACAGTTTAAGTCATTTGCGCTTGGTTTATCGTCTAATACGTTCATTTTCCTATGAGGTTTACAGAGTTACCCGTAGTACCGGGGATGAATTAGATTGAGCGGACGGCCTTGAAACCATACAACGTTAGTTTCACACTTACAAATTAGAATTATACGACTCGTACTTAAAAATGTGCGTGGCCATACATTTACGGAATACGAGCAATTCCCATCCCAACGCCTATTGCATCAGGAACACCGAAATAGAAAGTGTGGTCCCGACTAAAAATGTAGGCGTTACACTCACGCTCTCTCCTCCTTAGTGAAACATAAGTACGGGGAATATGTGGACAGGCTAACCAAATATTAGAATTTATCAGACGAGTACTGGGTAAATGTGATAAGGTGAAAGATAAATGTTTCTTTCTCCTAACTTACTTTCGCTAGTTAGGACTTATTAAGAATATGCTGCAAGTGTATGGGATCCTCACGAAGTTGGCTTGATTGACGAATTCGATCGCGTGCAGCGTAGAGGAGCTAGACATGTAAAACATTGGTATAAAAAACTGAGTCGCGTATCAAATTATTCGAGGAGCCATGTTGGCAATCACTTGCGGAGTGAAGGTGAAATCACAAATTATCTCTCTTCCACAAATTGGAAGCAGGTTTCCTTAGCAATGATGTTAAAATACGTTATTATCCCCATCGTACTACGATAGGAGTGATAATGTCAATAAGATGGGAAAGATTAAGAATAGCACAGACAGCTTTAATTTTTCCCACGGACGACTAAAGACAAGAACAACGATAAGCGATCGCGCTAGGGGAATAAAAATTATTTTCCTTTGCCCATTTTATACAGAATTTATAGAACTGCGGGAGATGACCCGACGGTAACTCTGATCTGCTAATACGCATTATAATGTAGAGATTTCAATTTAAGTAGCCTAGTATGTGATTACCTCATCTCACCTTAATTTTTGGCCTTCTTGTCACAAACATTTCCTCTCGTATGCGCAGTAAAATGCACCTCACTCAGATACTGTAGCCAACATACCAGTGGTTATCACGATCAGCATTATTTGAAATTAAAAATTATGAAAAGTAATTTTTGTTGTTGCACGTCTGGTGTCGTCCCATCCCTGTCACACAGGGTGTGGTGGGGTGGCTTGTAGGATCCTACTGTTGCAATTTCAAATCACCCAAGGGACATAATTTAACACCGATGAGGAAGACATTTATAGCAGATTGTCACGGGGGAGGAACTCCAAGAGGCTTATCACAAAGGCAAAGCAAATGTCAACACTTTTCAGCGGCAACGAGTGCCGAAACACTACTTATAAGTTTTAGGAAACTGCGGGAGATGCCGCAGCAGTAAAAAGTGTGCATTACCATGCAACAATTACACTGTGTATAAATAATTCGCCTTGACCGGGATTCGAACCTGGATCCCTTGATGCCCAAGCTAAAGCACACGGCCGGGCATGGAGGCATCCTGGTTCGAATCCGGGTCAAGGCGAATTATTTATACACTATAAATATGGTTGCATTTTACTTAAAAAATTACAATGACAACAGAGATGCAACAAATTCGGTGAGATGACAATTCCTTCTCAGCGGCCTTCCAAACGTATTTTGTTTTCCCGTCAACGATGTTCCCGTTCAACGTCATCCGATCGCGATCGTGCCAAGTAACAGGTTCTCTCTAGCTTTAGCCAAGAGAATGAAAATTGCCACACCCAAGACTCAAAGAGGAGCCAGAAAGACTTTTTTAAAAATTTAAGGCAAGGCAACAGGTGAGAAGGGAATCGATCACGGACTACGATAAGGGTACAGCCAGAGGATTCGATCGCCCGGAAAAGGCGAGCCGAATGCAAGGGAATTTTGCTGCTGTGAGCGCGGAGGGGATCACAAAATGAAAATGGCGCACACGAAATTTGGGACTAGGGGGGTAGATTATTGAGGGAGCAACGACACTGCCACGGATAGCCGCGAGAGGCATGGCACAGGCCACATGAACCACCAACACGAAAACACGGTCGCGGCAAACGACTTAACGGGTCCACCGACGCAAATGGTTAATTATTTTCTGCGATGGAATCGAAGCGCGGCATCGATTCCTGGAGTGGAGACAACACGGACACCCGCCACCAACCAGACAAAGAAAACCACCCATCCACTCGAACAAAACTTACATTTGCGACGTCAGACGTATTCCTGGAGACGCGGAAAGGAAGGAGAGGAAATGGTCATGGTGATAGACGACGTGAAAATGGAAGAATGATCAGGAGAAAACAGGACGAGGGGAACGTGAGAAAGCAGAGCGGCTTTCGATTCGGGGGATACGGGAGCAGACGGCCTACGTGGACAGCATGGGGGCGCGCACAGCACGTCCGTCGCGGGAGGAAGATGGAGAAAGTGGTGGCCAATCGCGGAGGCGCATGTGGGTCTCCAGGTCTCCACGAAAGACGGCCATTTTCTCCTCCAAGGTCTTTCCTCTCTTCCTCCCCTTCATGTCCCTCGCCCGCGGTCTCGAGGACGAAGGGAGCCGACTGCCCGCCTAAAAACGAGCAAAAGCGTCGGTCGCCTCGACTCGAAGGAGACAAAATGGGCGATTCCTCAACCACGTCGATCCCGAGACTGGCCAACACACGGCACCCTGCTAGCTTAGAGCGCCCCTCTCCCTCCCTGCCCCCCGCCATACCCACTTCGCCCGGAGAAAAAGGAAACTGCCTCTCTCTCACCTGCTTGCCCTACGTGGCTGAAAGGTGCAAAGCAACAAGAGCGAATGCGTTCCCAAAACGTGGCAATTTGCCTCGTGGATAGAAAATGCATGCTCAAGGGACGATACACGATCGGGGGTTGCGGGTACCGATGGCACGCCCGAAAAGACCACACTGGATGAATCGATTGCCCCCGGGGGACGAACCTAAAGGCATGTCATGCAACAACTGTTTTCCGAGGAATTAAGTTGCGACGGAATAACATATGGGATTTTTCCCAATCGATGAGAAGAGCGCAAATAATTAAATTTATCGAGCGAGCGAGTTGACATTTGATACTACAGATTACCCTTTTGCATAGATTTCTTGGGCAAGAGTTAGTGGGAAACACTTAGTGGTAAAATGGTCTTCGAGAAACTTCATGCCGAAAGAAAAAATTAAGCCCAGCAAAACCTCGACAGGAATTACAACACTATAGGGCCCAAATAAGTCTTGAATTGCGTGGTGGATTTCACATTAAGTACGAAATAGCGCCATCTCACCAATCAAACAACGAGTTCACGATTCAACGCGATCCCGCACGCTGAATGAGTACGTGGATTAGATGACGGGGTGAGCAACGATCTCCGGCGTACTTACATCTGGACCATAGAGGTGCTGGGAAGAGCAGCGAGGGGATATTTTGTCCAGTGCCCTTGGCCACCGCTTCTCTCCTCCATTTCCCTTGCAAGGTCGTCGGTCCGTTTCCCTTAGGGGAAGATGCCCTCTTCACACCCGAAGATGCCACGTAAATCGAAACTTATTCCGTGCGCTCACATTTTATGCGAAATGGAGTGCGGTAAACAAACCTTTTAAAGCGGATTACGTGCGAATTGATGCCCCGACCCACGGGAGCAAAAACATGGTCCGTAAGCTACGAGAGGCCTCCATCGCTGCGAGAATTCCTCCCGAAAGTGGACGGGTGAAAGCGAGAGCCGACGCGGTGGCCACGTGCTCAAAACCCCGCTCCGGAGGGTGAGGCGGCACGGAGCGCCATGCTCCGGAGCGCTCGGCCGTCTCCGGCGGGCGCTCGGGTGCACTCGGTGAGACGACATCACCGGCAGCCAATCGGCGAACGGAACGAAGATCGCACGCTGTCTCGAAGGACGGACGGAAGATGGAAAAGGGTTGCCGAAGCCCGCCTCTGCATGCGTATTAGGTACATACTTCGAATGGAACTTTCCAACCTGCGATCGGCCGCCCCCGGGGCGAGAACAGAAGAGAAACTACGAAAAGACTTGACCACATTCTTCGTTAACAAATATACGGAATGAAACGTTCATTATGCGATATCAAGCGAAGTTCTGCCAAATGTACAGTATCGCCATTTTGGAATTTATAACTGAAAATACAAAATGAGAGGATTTCAAAAACACTAAGAACGCATTCCGGACGAGCTTAACATTAAAATGCGGTGAAATTACGAACAGGAAAAGAAGCCTAAGTATGCCTCCAATTCCCTTCAGCAAGCCCACAAGGCACCGTTGAGTATAAAACGCTCCGACTGGAGCTTGAGTCACCATGCCGAGGGAGGGTTTAAAGAGAGAGGAGTAAGGTTAGGACCTAGATACGACTGCTAGCACGTTGACTCAGTCAAGCGGTAATTAAGGTTCGACTCATTCATTCATTCGAGCTGAGAGGGCAAAGCGATTCACCACAAAATTATAAATCAGGATAAAGTGTAACATATGTAGTCCAAATTAATGTACATGAAGTGCTGTATCTAATACGCGAAAATCTCTCTCGGGCAATGAAGTCAACTAGGTAGTGCACTTGCCAAGTGGCGAGTCCCGCCCCACCTTTGACATGGGTGATGCTCTCAACTCTGCACAGCAGCACCATTAATGGCAACCATCTCAATTACCAGTCATCTACAAAATACCGGTGTTTTCACAGACAATATACTACTACCTCTCTTATTTTATCACGGCACTAACAAGTTATTTTACTAGCAGACCTCCTCTACCACTTCATAGATATCACAAAATTCTTTAGTATTATACCTTCATACTTTTAAAATAATGTCCTCCTGCTGCTTCCAAACTTCTCCACATGGGTTATCTCAGGTCCATTCCTTGCTCTTTCAGCTGAGCAGTAATTTCTTAAATAATAATTTTTGCGAATTTCCCACTGCTGCCAATGTCTTCATTCTCCAGTTGTTCTCTCTCCTATCACATTCATAAAGCTGACAATTTCATTCTTCACACTGTTCTGAACTATTTTTGATCTCAAAACACTATTACAAACTACCCAAAGAAACATTCCTCCAAATGCTTATTCACATATTTTTGCCAAATAAATGCACGCTTTTATTCAGACATTTCCCAAAAGAATTTGCTTTCTGACAAGATTTATCCATTTCCACTCTATGTAAAATACTATCCATTTTCAACAAATTCATTGAGCTTAGGCGATTTAAGGGCATAAAAACAATTTTCTTACTAATATCTCTGCATTTACTAAATCTACCTTCTGTTCCCTCTATTCTTGTACTGTCTTCCAAGGTGTACGTGGGCCAAAATGCCTTTCAACTGCCTCGCTTGAATGTCACTGATAGCATTTGACATTTGTCATTGACAGCATAATTGATGAACTCTAGTTTAAATGCAATACTGAAAGACAATCTTTTATCTTCAGATCCCATTGTGTCATTATCATTTTTACTTTTCAAACAATTAATTGCTTCTGCTATAATTTTGATACGATTGAAATTTGTTCTAAAATCAGCCATTTTCTATACCTTTACGACACACACACAGACACTTGCTACGGTCAAATGACTGGAGAGACTGAGTTTATCAGGAGAAATACTATGTATGAATGCATAAGCAGAGGGGTGACATCCCCACTAGCCCGACGCATATTAAGTTTTGCAGAGCGCCACAGGTGAGATCACACTAAATGTGCTACATTGTATAAATTTACACTTCATTAGGGAATTTTTTAAGGAAGTAACTTCAATGAATTATTAAAACTCGATTGCTTCTACCACAGATTTCAAACTGTGATATTATCAACATTTGCAATAAAGGCAACCATTTTCTATGCCTGATGCCAGACAAAATACTAAATAGTAAGTTTTTCTGACGAATCGGGGTTGAGCTTACAGGTCAAAGTTAACCTTATATCTGAGGCCCATTAAAAGATTCAGGCTGACTTTAAGGCACATTCAAAGAGTGAAGAAATATGTTTCCTATGGGTCGGGAAATACGGCCCATTTCATTTCAACAATTCACACTGCCTTTCTCTGAGTATAGAGGGAAGGCAGGAAATGAGCAACACTCCCTTACTACCAACTTAAATGAAGCCTTGTCTTCAGGCCCAAATTCTGAAATAGCCATCAGTTTTTCATCAAGCACCTTTGATGCGCCATTACATCCGATGAAAGTTTTATCAGCTATTATTTCCACAAAAGCTTTTGCATATTTCTATCTTCAATACAGCCTGCTAAACATTGACTCTTATGGGCTTATTAATATATTTAGAAAAACAATAAACATTGTTTGCATCAATAATTAATTTATTTAGCTGTATTTTTGAACATAACAGTTTCAGGTTTAACTTTGTGGAATTCCTTCATTATGAGGATAAAAAGAAACAACATTTTCACCAAAAACATTTAATATTTCATGATGATGATGCACAGCATCAAAACCATGGTTGTAAAATAATAAATCATTTTGGTGGAAATGTTAACTTTCTTTGTTTTTTTGAAATAAGTACACACCCTCCATGGCAATACTGTACGAGATATTATTGCTTGCTGAGTCCCGCAAAGTGTATTTTAACTTTGATTCATGTTGATATACCCTGTGAAAACTAATCAACTATATGCAATGATTGAAAAAAATTGCTTGCCATAACCAATATTTGTTTTACCTGTTTTAATCCACTACATGTAAAACAACCTGTGATTCACTTTCTTTCACCCATATGATTACAAGTATATGATTCTGCAGAGGTAAGATACCAGCTACAATTAACCCAAGTGATAAATTACCTCCCCAAATTCATGAGAGCCTGTGAACTCAAAGACACACTCAGTCATTGGAAATTACTGCTGCCAGTGGTCTGGAAAGATAAATGGAAAGGGAGGAGTCGGGTATAAAGGGAGGGAAAGTTTATACGGAGCAATGCAAATCTTTCCCTTGAATGCTGCAGTTCAGCCTCAGATTATTCATTTCGAATAAATATTAACGCTTTATGCCCATTTAGAGTATACAACATTGACTGTCTCAACGGTAAATGTCACTCATAAAATGGTGAATTAAGAGTACGGCTGGGGTTGATTCTTCTCATAATATATGGTAAATTTCTAAGCAACTCTTAAGTGTTCCAAAACACATAATTAAAGAGCCTGAATAACATTAATGAAACTATACCTATTGATTGCTCTGCTCCTTTGAGCCTACCCCTTAACAAAAACATTTCTGATACTTGGATTCTAAGGTTACCTCCAATAAGGTTTGAATCAAATATTGGAAAATATAATATTGAAAAAAGTCTTTAGAATGGTTATGCACAGTCAAACCAAAAACATGCTAACATTTGGCAACACACAATTACCTTTTCGTTAGAGTCATCTGTAGCCACAGTTCATCACTATTTAAAATTATCACCTATTCTGACTATGCCATACTTTAAGTGGTGCTGAGTCAAGAGTGGAGGCACCACCACGAGTGCATACCAAAGGTTTCTTTACAGGGAATAACATCTCTTAGGGGACCACCTAACCAGTTTCAGCAAGATCATTATTTTACCCTTTTTATCATTGGTTTGACTGAGCCAGTTAAGTGATTTCCGAAAAATAAATGAAAAAATTGTGTCTACTGGTAGAAACATTACCTTGAGAAAGGTAAACATCCTGAGCAGACTAAAGAGAATTCGATATTAGTTGCAGTGAATCTGAACCTGTCATTACGTTAGCTAATCAGTTTTTGGGGTTCTCAAGGAACAATTCCCTTAGTCTACTTCGAAACTGGGCGAACTACAACAGATGCACACTAAGCAGCATTATTAGACCACATTTACAGAAGAAAAGCAGGAAATACGTCCACCATTGGTCCATAAAAAAATTGTTTCCATCCAAGAACATACCGGCGCATTTGTTGATTGATTCTAACTTATAATAAATGTGAAACTCCAATAGCCGTAAACAGTTTACCTTTCTAAACAAAGAAACATTTCTTTGTTTAGAAAGGTAAACTGTTTACGGCTATTGGCGTTTCACATTTATTATATATTACTAGCCGTAAGAGCTCATTCCTATCAATATATGATTCTAACTTGTTTCTCATACCCTCCAATTCTCCAGGTTTGGCTCCTTCACAATAATACAAGGGTTGTCTGAGTTTCCGACCTCAACAACATAATGGCAGCACCCTTCAACAAAAGTTGGGGAATGTGTTCGTGAATGTGGCGAATGGTACATATATTTCCTTCACTTTGTTCACCCAGTTGTTGTAAAATGATCACTCGAGGAGGACTTGGTGAAAATGGAAAAAACTGAGTATCAAATAGTAATTGAATATTTGTTTTTACAAGGCAACACACCCACAAAATCAAAGGCGAGTTGAACGCTCAGCACAGGAACTCTGCAGCATCATTTGTGACCATGAAATTTTGGACTGATTAGTTTAAATATGGCTGTACCAGCTTAGCTAATGGAGAGCCTTCGGGATGGCCAAAAACTGCAAAACCACCAATAGCATCATAAAAGTTCACCAAATGGTACTGGAAAACCATTGAATTAAAGCTAGAGAGATAGCAGATGCCATGGACATATGGAAATAATGCATTTGCCATGCACATATCGACGGTAGAATTGTTCATTCTTAGAGATATTCACACATTGGGTGCTGCGTTTGCTAACTTTGGACCAAAAATGCATTCCATTGAACATTTCCAAATGGCTCTGTTGGGAGCGGTTTACGAGAAGCGAGTCTCACATTTTGCCTAGATTCAAAACTGTAGATGGAAAATGGAAACACTCCCGAAACGAAAGAAAGTCAAAAATGTGGACTGCCAAGGGTGGACCTGCTCCAAAAAACATGAAAATGCTTACATCGGCTAGGCAGGTGGTAGCGAGATTGTTTTTGGGGATAGTCATAAATTTGGGTCAATAGATCACCTTTAAAGCGCAGCACAATGACGGCAGACTATGATGTATCATTTATTGGCAATCTGAAGGTATAAATTGCAAATAACTACCGTATATGAAGAAGCACTCATCCATCAGGACAATGCACCTGCTCACACTTCAGCGATCACCTTGGCTTAAAACTCCTGCATTGTAAATCAACTTGGTTGAGCACATACCCTATTTACCAGATCTGACCCCTGCGGACAATTTCCTGAATCCTAACCTCCAAGTGCCATTAAAAGAGAAGATTTTCATCAGAAGAGGAGGTTATCACATGCATAAATGCATATTTTGCAGAGGGCATCAACTACTATTTGGTAGGGTTAAAAAAATAAAGACCTTCCCGTGTATCGTCATTTGTTATGTCACAAACTTTTCAGACTACCCTTGCACCTCTTCTCCAATATGAAAAAAAGGCTGGTGGGACAGAGATTTTATCAAAGAGGTGTAGAAACAAATGCCTATATTGCAGACCTTGACAAAATGCTTAAGCCCAAAGTAGACTAACATATAAGTGCCTTATTCAAAAAAATTTAATAGTTTTAATTTTCTGCACAGCCTTAATGGTGGCAGCAGCCAGGAGATCAGGCATCTCTGCATGAGCAAATGCTGCAATCCCTGATTTGATGCAATTCCTCTTGCTTCAAAATTTGGGGGTGGTAATCCTCAAAGCATGTAGGTGGTGGTACTTGTTCAAATATTAATTATTCTGAGTCTGGCAGGTGCCAAGCACCCAAGCCTCTCCTTACAGTATTATCACATGTGAAATGCTATCATCACTCAGCAGCATTCGTGAATCAAGAATCATACTCCCTAGAATTAGCATGATTAAAGCCGTCCGTAAATTAGTTAAACCAGTGGGAATTCCAATTATGTAGGCAGTAATTCAGAGAAAGAAGAGATAACTGAGGATATAACAGGTTAAACACTGACCAGTAGATCCCTAATAACAGTCATCAAAACATTCTTACCCGACAATGATTTATGGCCAATGAGTTGAATGCATTAATTAATTGATTTACAAGTATCATACATGATGATGTACTTACATTTACTTCAGTTAACAGTTACAGCTACTACTAACAATCATCAAATATGAAGTAGAGCATGGATATTTATTGCTTCCACACACTTGGTTAGGAATAATAAGGGAAATGAGCTCTAAACAGAAAATAGCACACTCACAACACAAAGTCGAATTCCAGCTCTAGCATTACACATCACTCAAATTTGATAAGAAAATCCTCTTTCGGAAACACTGTAAACCATCCAGAATTGAGGTAAATTTTAATATCAACTGAAAAATAGCAATACATCAAAATACATGCATGCCTGTGAATATTTTTCACCTCTTTTGGTCCACCAAATAAACCAGAGAAAATACCAGATCAAAAGGTTTTTCTGAAAACTTAAAACATCATATGGTCACTTCAAAACCAGGGCACTGGAAGACTCGTGCAAGGATAGGGATACATTATCAACTAAATACATGATCAAAATTCCTATGAATGGTGAAATTTGAACTATCAACCCAAGAAATAATTAAAATGCTACATAAAACTTTGCAGTGAATCAAGATAATTAAGTCTAAATAATAAGATATTAGGATAAGTAATTATTGTTCTTTTCATAATTCACAAAATTTGAGATGCAAGTAAAATGAAACAATATGCACTTGTGTTTAAGCACCATTCTACTATATAACCAACTCAGTCCTAAATTTGTTTTGTAGGAATCTTTTAAGATTGGCATTTATAAGGACTTGAGGTGCCATTTAAGAGTTTTCCTTTTAACATATTGGTGATTATTCAACTTAGATATACTCCTTGAATTTTTCAATGCCTAAGAAATAAAGTTAAGAACTATATCTGCAAGGTAATGTACTGGACTTTTTCTATGCCTATCTGAGAATTGAATGAGTCGGAAAGAAGTAAGTTCAATTAATATTAGTGATTTTTACTCTGTATCCAGTTTTTTGCAAACCAAGTCTAAAAATGGTGCTGTCACAATTTTCCAAAATGGATGTGTGGCTTTGGATACAAGTGAGATAAAGGCACCCTATACTGATGAATTATGCTTTGTAACTGGAAATGTGATAATTGTGAATTTGCTGTGCTCAGGGTATATCACTCCCCTCCCCTCTAGCTATATCAAATTGTTTACAGAAAATCTGGATCAATTATTGAAATTATCGTATCTTCCAGAGAGAGCTATTATTGTAATTTGTGACTTTTATTTTGGACTAGGCCCAAAAATCAGAGCTGTGCAAATTTTTATCCTCGTATGGCTTGAGCAGGCAAATTTTAGTGCCTACTAGAGTGACAAGTACATCCATAACTATAATTGTAATTACATATTACAATTCTACTAAATATGTTTCAACTACGCCTGATCCAGGACTGTTGGACCATGATATCCTGGCAACTACATTAACCTTAGACAGTCTAAAACAACCAGACAAGTTTATTTCCGAAAATTTATTCTAGGAGCAATATTGAGAGTTGCATTAATGCATTGAAAAAAGATACTAGGGCAGAAGTCAGCTCAGCCAACTCTTTTGAATCCAGCTTCAATTATTTTACTCAAAATTCTGTCAATTAATTGAAAGTTTTATTCAAACTTTTACAGCAAAAGAAATTTATTTAGTTAAGTATCCCTCGCATGACGTCAGATTATCTCAAAATGAAGTGAATGAAGTCTCTCCTTATTAGGTAAAAAAAGAGATCCGACAATGACCATAAGATACTCATAGCCAATATTAAAACAGCAATGCAATTAACAAAAAAAGGAAGACAGCTCAATTCTTGATGTCTATGATAGTTCTGGCACAATCAATAGGGTTAGGTGGAAGAAGGGACTATAGGTCTCAATCTCGCCCAATTAAGTCGATAAATAAATAAATCATCACTGATGCCAAACTGATTGAATCTTTTTTCAGGTTTTCAAAAACATAGGGAAATGTTCCAAAACAGTCAACTGCCCATCAAAATAGCATCCCCGAAACATTGTATCTAAAACCATGTGAATAACCAACAGGTGTTAGCCTCCCTTCAGAAGATTTTGAAAATATCTCCCCCGATAGATGGATTACCTGGAAAAATGTTGTTGGAATGCGAGTAATTAATTTAGTTGTTTGATAAATGAATCATCCTGAATTGGAATATTTCCTGACCAATTGAAAATTAGTAAGATTACACCAGTATACAAAAATAGGTGTAAAAATGTATATAAATAACTACATATGGATTTCTCTTTTATGACAATTTAGGGTCAATACTCAAATCATTGGAGTGAGCGCCTCTCTATTATGATATTGATGTCAACTGAATCCTAACTATTGAACATCGAAATCTGTCATTGAATAATTAATTATCATCAGTTCAGTTGCCAATATAATATTAAAGAATCCCATGAATTGGGTAGAGATATTTATGCAACAGGAATGTATCCAATCGGAATTAATATGAACCTCCTTTATCACACAATAAATTATGTGAACTACTATTTTTCATATTTTTTGTCTACTTATCTGGGAGCTTCTGTGGAACTGGTGCAAACTTCAGAAACAAGAATTTCACTCAAGGTTTGAATCTAAGCCGGCGGATCAATTCTTTTTAATACAAAAATATTATCTTTTACTTTCCAATATTTACCTAAGTAACATTTTTAGGAAAAAATAACTTCAGCACATGAATGCTCTTTCCAGCTCATCTAACAACCGAATAGAGGCCCTATTCTGTCATTGCTAATGCTAATAAGAAAATCAACTGCTTCGCCACCTTAGGTTATACCTGATTCAACAGAAATGTAAATGCAATGTTCGACTGCCCTCGAGATGGATTATAGCAGCAGATGGCGATGCACACAAGGTTTCCTGACCGACAAAAACTACAGAGAAATAAGAGAAACTGTGAGCTGCAACTTACTGTCGATGCCGTCATCCCCATTTGCTTGTGGCTGCCTCTGGGGAAGGGGCGGTGGTTGCTGCTCATCCATCGGAGGGGGGGCCGCCAGCAACTCCCCCGACGCCAAAGTCTCCTCTCTCCTTTCCTCTCCCTCCCCCTCTTTGGGTGCCACCTCGGTGTCCACCTTCTTCCTCTCCACAGATGCCTCCCTTGACGCCGGAGACATCTTCTTGCCAGCAGCCACCGGTTCCCCAACACCCACGTAGGGCGCCACAGGGGCCACCTTCTGGCCTTGAACCAACTTCTGCTTGGGGGGGACAACGACTTCAGGTTCCTTGGCAGCCTCTTTGACCGGCTCCTTGATGGGCTGTGCCATGCTCATACCTTCCAGAGTGGTGGTGGCCTGAATGGTGGGAATGGGGTTGATAACAGGGGGGAGTGTGGTCACGGCGCTGCCAGGGGAGGAGTTGACCTTAGTGGCCAGAACTACACTTGATGCCATGGGGCTCGGCACTCGAACACTCTGCCCCCTTGCACTGACTACCGGAGTGGGAGGCTGAAGTGGGGCCACAGGCTGCTGCTGTGCCTCTACTGGCACCGGTGGTGGCACCACCACCACTATGTTTGCACCGTCCTCCTCCTCGCCCACCAGCGGATCTACTTTGGTCACCGGCTCCATGGGAACAACAGCCTTTGCGGGCACAGCCTCGCACGGCTCCACTAAGTGATCCCTCTCCTTATCAGGGTTCTGTTTCCAGGGTTCCGAGGCTACATTCATGCCTAATTGGGGAGGGCCTACATTTTCACTGGGTATAGAATACAAACTGTCACTCGGTCCATTGAGGGCACCACTCGCGGGGGGCAGTGCCTCGCCACTGCTCGTTTCTGGGGTTTGAGGCTGGGGTGGGGGAGTCGCAGACTCTGATGGGCTCTTGGCAACTTTAAGCACCAACGCTGTGAACTCTTTTTTGAGTTTCTGATGAAGACAAACATCACTTACCATTAGTTACATATGTTTACCACTACAGCAAAGGCAGACACTATTATTATAAGTTCCACGAAAAAGCAAACATTCAAAACTTTCTCATGATAATAAATACCCCCCAGTTTGAAAAATACTCTCCGCTAATTCCTCTGAAAATTTGACTACCATTGTTGAGAAGTTCAAATAAAGCAAAAAAATGTTTCTTCATCTTTAATGGAAAAGTTTGTAAATTATCTACTGATTTTAACATTCGCATCCAAGATTCTAAAAGATGAATCTTTAAACTGCATTACATTTACCACTGGTTTCAATTGCAATGGCAAGTTTCAATTTAGTTATATTCCTGAAAATTGGATTACAAAGATTCCTCATCAAGTGAAGCTAAATTCATAAATTGTCATTAAGTTCAAAAAATATTCCATTAAAAATTACCAGCTTTAATAATGTGACAAACAAGTGTTCTAACACACATTTAAGTGAGCAACAGCAGGAAAATGGGTTATGTCATGAAACCTCGGGTCTGCAAGGACTTTTCCAGCTCAGGTTTCCCTGAAGCTCTTCTTAGCTGGCTACTAACAACAGACAATGGATGCTAATGAGGAAAACTAGCTTCCTCAACATCAAAATCCTTTCCCTTCCCATGGCAAAAAAAAGTGACCAACTCACCATGGATTCCTCTTGCGTGCTTGCCTCAGTGCTGGATGAGTTTGAAGTGCTGCCTTGACTGGCCTCATCTGCCAACATTTTCTTCACCACATCATGCCCCGTATCAGGATCAACAATCTATAACAAGTCCATTGCACATTTTAGCCACATAAATCTTGCTATTAAAATAGCCAACATTTGTACATGAGAAAATAATTAATTTATGATTACCCAGCATATAAAATTCATCTAAATGTTCTGCCATTCCAGCATGGGAATTTTAAAACCAACACAATTTCCTTGCTATGAAAGCTTTCTCCTTCACTGTATATTTAATACCTTTTCCTTATATTTTCAATAAGAGTTTAAACTTCAAATAAACAGTTCCAACATGATACGGGCACATTTCCTAAATGTAATGTTCCATACAACGAACAGTTAAGTAACCCTTGCACGCCAATGCATCTTTAAGCTCACGAGGTTTCTTTTTTCATGAATTGATCCTGATGTTGCATGAATATTATTTCACACTTCACTCCAATATGTAGAGGGTTTTCCAAAAAAAGGCTCATGTCCATAAAATCAAATACTTGCCAACAATGGCATTCCTTGCGAGGTATTTTTAATTTTGACATAAAAATTATGCATTTATATATATCTTTAAGATTTACCATTGAAATTAAAAAATAATATCGGTAACTTTTTTCATTAAGTGAGGATTTTAGTTTACAGGCATATTAGATATAGAACAAGAATATTAAGTAGAACAAGCATGTAAGAAAAGCTCAGGAAAAGACTGCTTGAAAATTTGCATAATACTTTACAATATAATAATACAAATACCTTGAAAAATGGGTGCCATTTTCACAATGATCACAAAAATTTTGTAGAATTTCTTCAAAATATTTTCTAAACATTTCACTGAGATAACTGGAAATTTCAGATGAAATATTCTTATATGAATACAGATCACAGGAGAGGCATTCGAAAATTTTCTTCTTTGTGGAAACATCCGAAACATTGCTGACACAAATTCCTACTCCACATTCCTGGAACCACGCGCTCACGTCAAACTTACGCCTCTTCTCCCGACCCTGCATATTCATGCCGAGGTGCCAATTAGCCCACTCCTTCACCTTAAATATCTTGCCTCTCCCCGGTCAGCAACATTGCCATCGTTGCAAGAGCATAACTTGAGCACCCACCTGTATAGCGTGCTTCCTTGGTTTCCTGTCTTGCTGCGTTGCCGAGGGTCCACCACCACTCCCGCTGACTCCCACCACACCAGGGGGCCCCATCACATTGCTCACCAGCCCCACACTTGGCGGAGGTCCACCCCCTCCGCCGCCCAGCCCACTCCCGCCACCCCCACCAACCACCCCCTGCTGGGCCATTGGGGCCACAGGTGACTGCTGCTGCAGGGCCGGCTGTTGCGGGGGGGTCCCCCCATGGCCCCCCCCACCCGCGCTGCCCCCCCCTGTGCTCCCACGCAGGATCGGACTCAGGTAGACTGCAAATGGGAGGGGACCACCACAATTCAACTCCTACACCCTTGCCTGAATATTCCCTTACTTCAACAGCCACCATTTTTTATTTATCAATCATAACTATTCACAAAATTCAATTCAAGGAATTCCACACCAGGAACCATTATTTTTTTATTTATATTAAAAATGAACCAATAATTTCTCATTGGTGGCTGATGAGATATTTAAATGCTATTCGTCGATAATTCATCAAAATTTTGATTAAACATCAATTAGTACCATATTACACAAGGATGCATAGATAAAACTCAGGTTAACAAAGCTAAAAATTCAAATAATTCCCAAATAATACAGCTACCTCTGAAAACAGAAAAATGTTTTCAAGAAAGCTACAAATTAGAAAAAATATCTATTTCCCAAGGTATTGAAATTCATATAAACCAGTTTTGAGTAGACACAACATTACATTCTGCAATTCACCAGCAATCAGTGCCAACATATACTCCCATATTTAGCTCTCAAATTGTAGAAGTTACCTCTATTTATTCATAAGTTCAACAGATTCAGGCTTGAGGTTGTGGAAGTTCATCATAATGAAATAAGGACAATTTGCACTTTTCCACAGTTTATTTAACGTACGACGCGTTTCAACTCACAGAGTCATCATCTTACGAGTCTTGAACCTGATGATGACTCTGTGAGTTGAAACGCGTCGTACGTTAAATAAACTGTGGAAAAGTGCAAATTGTCCTTATTTCATTCTATTTATTCATTTTACTCACCTATCACAACTTAAAATTATTAACAGAGCATTGTCAAAATATTATATTAGTATTAATTAAAATGCAATTAATTTAATTATATTTATCATTCAACCAGTTTGCTACGAAAATGTGAGAAACCTTACACTACAGTAGAAATTTTGAGTAGATTCTGCAAGTAAGATTACAGACCCTCAAAACTTGACCTTCCACTAAACATTTTTACATATTTTTGAATAAATATTTGCTATTCTCACGGCAATTTCACTACACTTTCCAAAAAATATTTACTAACTATAATTGGAACAGATGCTAAATGCCAAATTAAAAAATCCATAAAAATCAGCTTAACACACTAAACTGTAGAAGAAATTGGAAATATTTCACAAAATAACCAAGAACACCACCCAATAAATAACCTCCCGACCTTAGCCAACTGAAGAGTTATTACTCAATAACGGGTCAGCTCAAGTATCATTGGCCAGAATTTAGTACAGCTAATGTTCACCATGGATTGAATGTAAAAAGCAGAACATTATTGCTGGTCACTTAGGTCACTACTAGCAGATTGCTGAGGTTGGTTTGTGTTTTCCTTGCTAGGGAGAAGTGGGTTCAATATTATGGGCTGGTTTAATATCTCACCACGATGATAACTCATGGCATTCATGGTTTGTGATACCACTGGTACAGAATTGAAAGAGGACGAGTGGAGGATTGACCACCAGACAAAGAATTTACAGATTTGCAGCCCACCATGCTGTCACATGTCAGAAAAAACTGCTCCCACTTGCCTCTCCTATCACCAACCAACCTCCTCCTCTGCCACACAATTCATCTGGAAGACCAGTGACCCAAACGCAGCTTAAACTGACCTTGGTTAGGTTGAGGGCTAGCAGTGTAGGAATACAAAGGTGGCTGGAACATCATCTGCTGCTGTGCCGCAGGATGAATAGTATATGCCCCAGGTTGCCTTGGTGGAGCACCTGGTGGGTACTGAAGAAAAAGAAACGATTTTTTTCCTAGTTTTCATTGTTCAAAGGAATAAGGAGGCATGAAGAACCACATCAATTTATTGCCTCTCCCCTAGTTGTGTGCTAGTTGGAAAAGCAAATTTCTCATTTGAGAGATGGTTTTTTTTATTCTATCTTTGTGCTTTACAAATTTCTTATGATATAGATCCCACCAACATATTGAACATTATTAAAATTTAGGATTTAAATTATCTAATGAGGACAAATCAATAACCTTCTTGTCATTTAAATGCAACCAATTTCAATGAACTTAATTATCATGGGATCGTGATGGTGTGGTGGCTAACATACAGGCTTCCCACCAACCACCAGGTTCAAATCCTGGAGATGGCAAATATTTTTCAGTGGTATCGCAATCCCTACTTGAGGTGCTTTGTGGAGAGCACTTTGAATGAGTACTAGTGGTCCTGATGGGATGTTAAACTGTGGACCCCTTGGTGCCTTTCGACAGGAGTACGCTAATGTTGACCCTGAGTTTCCACCCTTCCTATCCCATCCTTCCCTAATGGTGATAATGACCTTAGCTGTCGGTTGCATCCCATAAAAAAACTACTATTAAATTATCATTTCTATCCTGCACTACAAATATGTTAGCAGTAAATCATTCTGGAGCACCACATTTCACAACCCATACTTGGCTATTATTTATTGTCAAGTCTGATTCTACCAAGGTTCTTGCAATTGCGGTAATCTTTATAAAAATTTCTCTGCCAAATGGGAAGAGGCAGTCTGCAAATGTCAGCAGCACTAAAGAGAACATGAAAACAGAACTTTATAAGATAAACATGATAGCAGGCTACTTGTTCCTAGAATACATTAAGATACAATGACACACAATTAATAAGATAACACTGACAATGATTAAGGGATTAGTAGGACTGCTTACAAATATTTTGCTTATGTCTACACTAATACCAATGAAAACTATTTCATCATATGACCCAATCATGCTATTATTCATCTAGTTGTTTACATTTGGAAATCCATATACTTGCATACCAATGCCAGCATGAGAAAACAATAATTACACGCTCCCACTGTTTATCATTACAATGCTATCATAATGGCTTTAA